>NC_089586.1:38130343-38156188 GCF_019320115.1 Miscanthus floridulus | reverse complement strand
GTATCAATTACTAGACGCTTCACCCCATACAGACAAATTAAGTACATACTTAAAATTATAGGGGATAACATATCTCACCAAGAGTCTCAACATCAAAGTGGATTTGGATCATTTTAGACGCTGATACATCCATTTCAACTTCAAAAGGTGCAGTGCAGCCATGGACATGTTAGGGGCCTAATATTCCACCGTCGGTTTGGGTGGATCCTACTCCATCGAATTGGTCCGTTGATTATCATAACCGGCCTCCAGCCATCGGGAAAGACTGGTAGGACTTTAGTATCACCATCCACAGTATATATCTTCATTCTAGAACTAATTTTTTCATGCACCAGTAGCTTTTTTAACACGCTAACATCGAGTCACAAATTAATTCACACGTCAGTAATAATAAGTCCTCACATGCCTTGCTCTCTAGCCTGAACAATCAAGGATCCTTTCAAAAGAATTTAGTCCCAAAACCTCGGTTCTACCTAAACCTAGTTCTAGTCCGATCCATCACCACCACGTTTTGCCTCAAGCAATATCTGTACATAAACAATCAAGTACGAGCATAAATTCATGACTTGACGGTATCAACGAATGCAACATCACTTCGATGAGTGCATTGTATCAATGTCAAAGCCAACACATTTCCAACACTTGCACATGAACAAATGCAATTATAATTTGCAGCTCCAGTTTTATTATAAACCAATTTTTTTATCACGCATGATATGATATTACAAGAAGTTAAAACAAAAGAATAACATATATTCTAATTTTTCATATATAAATGCCTATATGGTGGTAGTAATTACAAGGAGGTGTCACATGAGGTTTGATGTCATAGGTTTGAGTCATCGAGAATACACACGTGTGTACTTTGTACAAAAGTGTGTGACCATGCGATTAGCCACTTATCTTAAGGTGGACCGTCTCAACAAACTGATTTTCAAGGGTATTTGTGTACGTACGTACCCACCCGAATAAATACGTGATTTCTTTTTTTTAGAGAAGAATCATTAGACCAAGCGTATTACAAAACTCATACACCTCAAAGTTTAACTTAACACAAGCACGCACACCACTACAGTCCAATATATGAAAAGTAAACGACCAACCATTATTAGCTGCGAAGAAGCTCATTGATCTTGACTCTAGGGTTTTGCATGCCTTTAGATGCACTCTTTATTGTCATCCGAGCTCTACAGTGGAGCCCAACCTAAACCAGTGCATCTCTCTGAAGAGTACCTGTAGAAAAGATTTCGTGGTGCATTTATCAAGCACTAAGTCATTTCTTGTGAGCCAGACTGCCCAACACATAGCTACAACTTCTATGAATGACAATTGATTATGCTTAGTACCACCTATCTAGTTTTGACCAATTGTTAAAAAAGTGGAGTGAATGTCTTGGTGGGTTAATTCCAAACACATAATACACAATACGCCAAAGAAACCAAGTGTAATGACACTCAAAAAAGAAATGTCGAATTGTTTTAGATTTATGACAAATGCAGCATTTCTTGCTACCATTCCAGTTTCTCCTAGCAAGGTTATCTTTTGTAAGAATCACCCCCTTTTTTAAGAAACCAAATGATTTTTTTTTTATTTTTAGAGGTACTTTCATACATCAAATCTCGTGTGTAACTATTAAACCGTTGTTGATTAGATAACTATACATAGATTTTACATTGAATGTGCCATTTCTATTGAGCAACCAAATAAATTTATTGTTATCCTCATTTAAATTAATATGTGCCACTCTTGTAACCAAACGGTGCCATTTCCAACTAATGCCCATCTAAAAGACACATTGAGTTCTATGTACCATTGCATATAGATGTGCGGTTGCGAAAACCGCCTCTACAAATTCATTTTGACCCGACGAACTGCACACAATCTAAAGCATATATTTTCTCTTTTAAGTATTAAAATAACACTATATATGATAATGATTTTTGGATAAAAAAGGTCAGAATCAGATCAAGGGATCCAGAACACGTGCTACCGCATAAGTACATGGACGACTTAAGAGCATCTAATGCCTTGTGATCATAGTGTGCTGCAACCATTCGTGGCATGCAATGTTATAAATAAACCCATAAGCCCTTTTGTATCTTCTATATGGTTGTGTCGTGCGTGCTGCCGTGGTTGCTTGCATCGCCATCATGCATGCCAACGTCTACAGATGTGATCTTCATTCTTCACAGCGATGCGTCACATGGAGGACTTGAAGAAAGTTCCATAGATCGGCTAGCTGGTCACTCATGAACAATGGCTACTATGACTGAAAGGTAGGAGAACAAATTAAAGGCATATAACCAGCACTAAAATATTTACTACCGCTACTAACTTAATATATAAGCATATACGAAGAGATGACCCAACGAAACCTAATCATGTAGTCATGCGTGCCACATCACATCTCACCATGCAGTACGGATTTAGCAATTGAATTCCACAAGACCGGAAGGAAAAAAAAACAATATTATCAATATGAACCATTTAACCCCCACGATTTTTTTTTTGAAGTTTAAACACGGAAGGACACTGAAACCAACAAAGCAGGTCCTTTCACCATCCTGAACTACCGAACGACAACATCAAGCCAGCAGGAGATTCTTTCTGTTCTCACTCCCTCCCATCCTCAGTGCCCCACAGGCATCTTGCCCCGCTACCAAGAAAGCACAACAGCTCACCTATCTCATTCTCACCTATCCTCCACCCATCCTTGTTTCTTCCTCGTCAATGAATTGTTTCTGTCTGCCGGCCTGATCAGAACAAGCTAGCCATGCCGACATCACCGTCGCTCCTGGACCTCATGAGCCTGCCTGAGCTGTCTCCGTCTCCTGAAGCGGCGGCGGACTCCTCGTCCTCAGAAGGCAGCAGCTGTGCCATGGTGCAGGTGGTGCCGAGGGACCTCTCCGACGAGCTCCTCGGCAAGTTCGAGGACACCAGCGAGTTCGGCTTCGAGTATACCCAGAGCGGCCTCTGGTCGCCGCTGGTCCTGCGGCCCGAGGTCCTCGCGAGCGCGGGGAGAGACGGACGGAGGCGCAGCCGCCGGAGTTGGAGGAGGAAGGTTGGTATGGTGAGTTCTCTAAAGAATTACGGCGAAGGGTGCTGCAGGTGTTCGTGTTCGTGTTCTGCTCGACTGGTCCCCCAATCCTAACTGCTGTTCTTGTTTTTCTGATGTAGATGTTCTGTTGTTGCTGACATCCAGGCATGCTGTGCAATGTTTGTGTTGGACAGACACTTGTCTCTCCTAGACTCTGCCGCAGTTTCTCTTCTCATGTACAAACTGTTTCGTACTTTAATTTGGTGATGAAGTTAGTTTGTACTTTCGGATATGATGAAGATTACTTTTTACTGGGATGTAAAGATAGTACTACTAGGATGCTTGTGGGGTTTGTAAGTGCTGGTGTGTCCACTGATTTAATTTATAGTTTGCTCAGAGTCCTGATTAAGTATAGGATGCTTGGGGTTGTAAGTACTTGTGTGACCACTGTGATTTATTTTTTTTAAGCTTGCTTAAAATACTGTTGCTTATCTTGGCCCATAATTTGTGGCAGGATTATTATATGGAGTCACAATATATTGGCCACATATAGTTTTCATGGCCTCCATTATGGTTTTTGTAGGAAGATAGAATTGGTGGAATATTGGATGTATTGTATTGGGTCTCATGGGCTGATTATATAGGGTACATAAGACTAACACCCCACGTGGATAGACAATCTGGTACTATTCCTATTTACTCTAACACTCCCTGCAGTCACAGCGGGAGTGCTGCAGACGGTGAGACTAGAGAAGAAGCTGACTAACACCCCCCGCAGTCCTAAAAGTCGACGCGTCGCGTATGTTGTGGCTGGAGAAGAAGCCAATGAGTCCTCATGCAAAGCGGTAGCCTTTTGTGCCAATGTCGAGGTAGCCGAGCGCGAGGGCGCAATAGCCGTGGTCGAAGATGTCGTGCGTAGGATAGCCGTGGTCGACGTAGTAGTCGAGGATGCCGAAGTCGAAGTCGAAGTCGAGGTAGCCGCAGATGAAGCCGCGGGCGCATATGGGGGCGCCAAAGTGGTGGCGCAAAAGAGAAGGCGCTGTAGACGAAGACGGTGACACATCAAGGCAGTTGTCAAGGGAGAAGGTCGATGCCGAAGATGCAGTCAAGGCCGCCATGGCGAGGAGTGCGCCGAGTTTGCCAGGCCCGCTGAACGCATCGGGGACGAAGGCACGCACCGGTGTTGCTAATACTGGACGTGCAAGGGAGAGTGCACAACCATACACGCCATTGTCTGAGGGACTAGCAGAGGAGGCCTTCACGACAGTTGTAGGTGCAGAAGAACGACGGGGTAGAAGGTGTCGATGCAGCCTGCTTGCCGGAGTAGACGAAGTAGTCGGGGAAGAGACTGAGACGCTGGCGACGAGGTGTGCTGGACGAAGCGAGGAGGAGCGGATGATTCAGCACAGAGCCAAATGATCCATAGGTAGCGACGGCGGTGCTCGAAGAAGACGGTGTAGAACTTGAACATCTTGACGAAGACCATGCGCACAGGGCGCAGCGACCCGTAGTCGACGGCGAAGTCATGGACGTGGTCAGCAGCGAGGAAGATGCAATGGCGGTGAAGACCACGGGCGGCGGCGCTGCAGCCTGACAAAGCGAAGCAGCGTCGGCCCATGTGCTCGGAGAAGATACGCGCAATACTTGATAACGACCAACACCCTCGATGTTACCCCGTTAATCATCTACTAAAACATGTCATGAGCATCATACTTGTGTGTTAATGCATGTGGTGAAGTGTGTAGATCAATTTCTGTAACTCAAAATGATCAATAAAAATGCTAAACAAAAGTTGGTTCGATGGTTCATGCATATCATGTAGGGTTTGAAACCAATTTTTATTAAGCAAAAATACTATAGAACATGTGTGTGATATTTAAATAAAGTTGGAAGTGCAAACTTTGTAGATGACAATGAAATAATTGCTGTTGAAAAAGAATATTGCTAAGTAATATTTTCAGTAGCTTAGAAATGCAATATGAAATTAAGATTAGTTCAAACGCTTAGAAAATTTCTAAATCTGTGGACAGCTAGACGCTGCTATGTTTAGCAATTTATTTGGAGAGATTGGGTTAAGGAGTGGTGTAGTGCTATGATTCGATTTAGTAGTTTCATATGCCATCTTGAGTGTAGTGAAGCCGGTTTAGGTTTAGGAGCAATGGTTTGGTCGTGATCAGTGCTTTTAAAATTTGTGCACGTCACAACTTTGTGCTGTCTGGCGCTGTGCGTGTGGTCACCACGCGTGGCCAACATGTAATGCCACGTGGTTGTGCCATGCGCGTGCGTGGACACGCACCGACTGACCATGGACGCCGTGGCATTGCCGCGGCTTGGCCGCTCTGGCCACACCACTAGGCCGTCAGTCTACTCTACGCCTAACCGCCTCTGCCACCGTGGCTGCCGCTGGTGATACTGCTGCCTCCGCGCCCACGCCACGATGACGCCGCTGCCACCACCGTCGCATCATCATGCTGCGCGCCTGCAGCTACGCTGCGTCGCTGGCGCGCCTTGACGCTGCACGCATGTGGCCGTGTCGCCGTCGCCTTGCCATTGATGGCACTGCAGCGCAAGGGCCACGTCGGTCACTAGCGTGCATGTCTATCGGCTAGTGCCTGGCTGTGGGCTATGCTGGTCGTGAAGCGACCTGATTTCCGTGAAGGGAAATCCACAGAGTCGAAGTGTAATATGACCGTTGTAGATCATATTACCTAAATTCCAGCCGAATACCACATCCATACACGTAATATCAGAGTACAAATAGGGCGGAATTACATAAATTATTACATCGCCGCATTGGCGGAAAAAGTAGCATTCATTCAGAACAACTTGAAGATAAGATCGCCAAACTCGAGCGTAGGAACAAACCCCTCAACCGTCAAACTCCTCAGAGCTATACGCCTCAGCAGTACCTGTGTGCCAAAATTTATCAGTACGATTTGTACTGGCCACTCCCACCCTATGAGCCATGCTTTGTGGAAATTGGATGCAAGTTGGATATAATCAAAAGGAACCTATAAGGCCAGGGTTTCCTATATATTAGCATATCAAGTGTATAATAATAATTGGTCAAGTTTTAACACAATTCCCACACACATTCCACCCCATTTCCGTCCAGAGCCAGGTTTCGATCCTGGGATCGATATACCACCATCTCCATATCATCACCATACCATCGCTCAGTTGATAGGCCAACTCCCTCTCGGCACTGTCTCATGGCCCGTAGCCCCTGGCTACGTCCAACACTCTCTCACGGGGGGAGATGAGAAGGACTCATCTCGCTATCTAGTTTAAGCGAAACCCAGGAAAGGTCCATAGCCGGCAAGTCGGCACATGTATCGATCGATCAACCATACACTCTACAGAGGTTTTACATAACCACAAGATCTGCCTTCCTCGCTGACCGTCGTCAATTGGGCTGATTCTGGTCGCTTGCTAGCCTAGGATAATGCCACTCTACCATTCAGCCCTGATACACCCCAAGTCTAGTTTGGGGTGGCTAAAACTGTGAGTCATGAGCTGGGTCCACAAGGCCTCCATGAAATCTCGGAAGGGTGTGGGGGGAATCCTCCGCGCCCTGTACCTCCTTACACTGTCCGCTATCAACCTAGCAGTAGTGGCAATATCCTACCAAGTAGTCCGGCCGTCCCGCACCATATAGGGCGAGTGGTACGTAAGGCTTCCCGGTGAATCTGAGTACTAGTAAGTCCTTAGGGATGACCAAGCCAGAATGTCTTCATCAAGGTTTCCATTTACTGTGCCACCACAACACCTCCACCCTGGGCTCCTCCCATCACAGGTTCACACCCAGGGCCACCTCATATACCATTTACCCACCACAGGTATTCATTCCAGGGGTGCCTAGGTAGCACCCCACGGCAAGACTTGGCCCAGGCTCGTCATATACTCCAACTTGGTCGACACAACCCTTACCCTCCACGCACCCAAGTCACACATGCAGCACTCTCCCTATAGTCCAGATAACACTAGTTTCCACCACGCATCAATGTAGTACAAGCGTAGTAGAAGTATAAGCAAACTATAGCAGCAAGCGTGTGTCTAGTCTATTAGCAGGGTAAGCAGGGGTAAGGTTGCATCAAGGTAAGGCCATCAAGTAAAGCATACTACCATGCAAGTCCTATCATAGTGTGATTATATCAATAAAGCAAAGCAATAGCAGCTCTATATTAACCATGCGTAATAGGTGCTATGAGATTGGGTGGGATGTGGCACCTTCAGTGAAGTCGTCTCCGTACTCCTCATGGTACTCTCGGTCCTCGTCCGTCTGGTTCTCCTCCGAGTCTACAAACGATCGCATTATAGTCACGTTAGCGACGTCTATAGAATAGCACAAAAAGCAATGAAAATTTAAAAGAGCCAAATGCACTCAAACATAGGTTCATTGCATAGAGCTCGATTTCAGATGAGTTTTGGTCCTGGTCTTGTGTTTTTCTGAGTTCATATGAATTAGTTATGAATTTCTGAAGTTTCAATCATTTCTAAAAATGGGAAACGGCTGGATTAATATCGTGCTGACACGTGTCACGCTCCTATTGGTCCATGTGGCATGCTGACTTCAATATGACGTCAGCATGATGTCATCGTCTCGGTTCTGGTACTGATAGGTGGGTCCCTACTGACGTCATCATGATGTCATCTACGTCATCAGCTATTGACAGGTGGGACCAGGGGCTCTTAGGTCACTGACATGTGGGTCTGGTCTAAGTCAACATCAAGTCAATGGTCATCGGATCACAGTCACTGACATGTGGCCCCGGTCAACGGTCAATGGTGATCGGTCAATGGCCAATATAGGTCGGGTCCAAACTGGGCCGGTCGGGCCTGGATACGGGCTGGGGTCCTTCGTTTGGCTGATGGTAGCGCGCACGGTGTGTTCTGGGTCTCGGCAAACGTGGCCATGGCGGTCTCCCTAGCTAACTAGTTGGGCTAGGCTAGAGCTCAAAGCTTTAGCAAGGTTTCGATCATGGCGGTGCACGTTCCATTTGGCTAGAGAGGTGGTCTTAGCAAGATGGCTCACCGCAGGGAGCTTCGAGGGCGATGGTGGTGGTGTGGTGGCGAGGCGAGGCCGTGATGAGGTGATGCAGTGCCGTGCTGAGCAGCTACATCGCTGTAGCTAATCGGGGCGGCGCTCCTAGCTCTGGTGAGGTCCTCCCCACAGTGGCTTCCTTCTCTGCCTTGCTTCTCCCTCCTCCCTCTCTCTCGGCTTGACGCTGTGTGGTGCTGTGCCACTAGCGGCGGTGGCGAACGGGCTGAGGGTTAGGGCTCACGGATGTTGGCTTTTATAGCCGAGCTCCAAGGGCTCCAATAGCAGACAGCGATCAGGCGGTGGTGATACGTGCGACACATCTGATGGCTCGCGTGCGGTAGCATAAGCGCGGCGCAAGGGGGAACAAGGTCATGCGATTTGCGTTACCCTAGGCCCACGCCTGCTCCGTGGTCGGCTCCTAGTCGCATGGTGGAGGGAGCGTGGGGAAGACAATGACGCTGTAGCTGGGCGGCTGACAGAGGGGGCCTATTTGTCAGCTTGCCCTAATGCGGCGGCGTGCGGTGCATGACGGCTGACGGGCGGGTCTGGCTTGTCAGTGGCTTGTGCGTGCGCAGGCGGTAGGGTGTTGCTGGGCCAGCTTCATGGGTCGCGTGTGCGAGTGGGAGGGCAGGCGGGCTGGCTCGCAAGGCCAAGCAGGCCTGGGCTGCTGCTACTACGCCCTCTTCTTTCCTTATTCTTTTTCTATTTTGTTTTCCTTTCTCTTTTATTTGTTGCCAATTTAGGGTTTGATTTATTTAGTTTCATGTACAACTGTGCACCTTGATTAGGTGGTACTTAGGTGATTAATTTATTGCATAATAAATTAATTATAAGTGGTCACTTTTATTTGCACAACAAAAGATCAATAAAAGGCAACTCACTTGTTTAGAAATAAAATGCATGCAAGAATGTACGTGTTAGGGATTTTAAACACACACATATGAAACAAGTGACATGCTATGCTTATGAGTTTGTTTAGTTGGATTACGACTAATGCAATACTTAGGGTTAGCTCCTACAAATGTCACTCATCATCACATGGGGTTAAAACAAAAATTTTGTAGTTGTGATTTTTGGTGTGTGGATTTTTGGGTTGTTACAGGTCGCGCCAACCGCATCACGCCAAGGCACCCCTTACCGAGTCGCTCGCTGCCCCTCCCCCACCGCTCCCTCTCTCTCTCTGTTCTTGTCTCCCTGTCGTCGTCGAATGGCACCGGCGCCGCAGCTATGAGGGGTCACCTTTCATCAATCCCCCTTGTCCGCGCCTTCGCCCTCACATCCCCTCTCTAGCCGCCCCCGCCCTGCTTTGATTGTGGCTCAGCCGAGCCTCAATTTTGGAGCTTCGCCCCACCACCGCACCGTTAAGACCCGTCCCCGCCTGCGCCATGGCCAGCCTTCAACATTGCACCCTGCGTAAATTCCTCTGCACCACTAGCTCGCCTTGGCTCCCTCTCCACCATGCGCACACCAGTGGGAGTGCTACCACCTCCCCACCGCCTCTGACGCAGCCATGTCCACCGTGGCTCGTCGCCGTGCTTGTTGCGCGCACGTGGCTAGCCCTGCTTAGGTAGTCGTCGGCCGAACCACCACTTCGGTCAGGTTCGCGGTGTGCCCCTGGTGCTTATCCCCTATCTCTACCATCATGTTAGCACTGTAGCTCACTGGGATGACTGTGGCACCGTCGTGGGCGACCGCACGCAGTGGCAGCTCGCTCCAGTGCGCCCTGTTGCTCTGTATCGCCGGTTAGGGTAGGCGTTAGTGTCATAGATGGGGTTCGGCTTGTTAGTTGGGTCGGTGCAAGCCTCGAGTGGCTGGCGTACCACCTAGTGCCACCGTCCGCCATGCCAGCGAGTGTGGGGTGTCTCGGTGACCTCTTTGGTGCGAACGTGAAAAGATACGAGGGCTCCATTGCAAAGTCGATGTCAATAGAAATAGTACGTGTAGTGTTCGCGCTATTGTCTGATAACGCAAGGGCGTTTTTGCAAGAGTGCCAGCGCACGCGGGCTCCCTACTATGGGCCGCACCTTGCATGGGCCGTGTTGGGCCAAAATCAGTTTTATTTTTTTCGTGGTTGCTAAGGAGCATTAAAATAGTTGAGATGCTTAGTATTATTTTGATTAATAATTATAGGAATTTTTGTGGTAGATTGGTGATACCAAAAACCCTAAAATTTTATAGTAGCTTCATTGTATTATTATGTGCTCACTGTAATTTTTGTAGCCCTAGAATAGACTACTTAATATGGTAGCTAAATACCCATTAAGGCTAAAGGAATAATGGCATGATATTGGTTTATAAAAGTTAAGCACTTGTAGGGTGAGCTTGAAATCTATTTGGTAGAGATAATGATTAGCTTAGTATCTTAGTCATTAGAGCTAGCTTAGTAGCTTAAGATGTGTATTCTTATTTTAAGAGTTGTTGTTGCCAAAATACTGAGTGTTGCATCATCATTGCATGCATGTAGAGAACGAGTTGGTAGAGTTCGTGACCGTCGGAGAGTAGGAGTACGAGGAGGTGATTGAGGAGTATGAGGAGGAGGTTCTCGTATAGGAGGAAGCCCCACAGCCACCGACGACTGACATAGCTGACAATCCGCTTGCCCAAGGCAAGCCCCGGTGCATAACCCTTATTTTAGATAATCACTGGATATATATATGTGATGTGCATTTACGTTATATGATTTATATTGAAACTACATGCATAGATAAACCTACTTATGAGTCCTACTAGCATAGGTCGAGTAGCTGCTATGATTAGGCTATCAGTAGTGTGAGTAATCTACCGTTACTCACAATAGGTGAATATTATTATTACTCTCATGATAAAATGGTGAAAGGAAATGGAGACCGGGCAGGGATATGGTACAGGTATTGGTGGGTGTAATAAGTTGTGTCCCATGGCCAATGGGGCATAGCTTGGTTACACTATTTTTCCTGTTTGTGTCGGTTAAGGACCGTCCGTTGATGTGGATGGTAGTCATGTCATAGACTTACTATCCTGAGCACATACTTGCTTATGGGAGCGGGAAGGCTCATTGCTCTCTTGTCATGGGTTCTGGCTCTTTCTGGACCGACTGATTGGAGGTGGGGTTGGTGGTGGTCTAAGCACCACACTGAGTCTAGGACTTAGGAGTGGGGGCTTGGAGTCCTGAAAGCTCTAGTTTGGTTTTGGTGAATTGATGAAACCCTAAGTGCTAACCTAGTTTATCAAAGTGATTATGAGATAGGTAGCACTACTCCAAGTGATGAAGCAATGGTGAAAATCATGATGATGGTGATGGCATGGTGATGATTAAATGTTTGGACTTTGAAAAGAAGAAAGAGAAAAATAAAAAGCTCATGGCAAAGGTGAAATTTGATAGGAGCTTTTTCGTTTTGGTGATCGAGACACTTAGTGAGTGTGATCACATTTAGGATCTATAGCCATACTATTTAGAGGGGTGAAACTCATATCAAAATATGGTTATCAAAGTGCCACTAGATGCTCTAACTCATTCCATATGCATTTAGGATCTAGTGGAGTGCTAACACCCTTGAAAACATTTGTGAAAATATGCTAACACATGTGCACAAGGTGATACACTTGGTGGTTGGCAATTTGAGCAAGGGTAAAGAAGATAGAGTCAAAAAGGAGTTAGTCGCGCTGGTTATAGATTGACCGGATGCATCCGGTATTTTATCTAGACTTTGGGTAGTCAGACAGAAGTGGCCGGACATGTTCGGAATCAGGACTGGATGCGTCCGATATTTGGACACGAGGTGAGCGACTAAGTGAAAGTGACCGGACTCTGGCTCAGTGGAGTGACCGGACGCTGATGAGTTACTATTCAACATTAGGTCAAAGTGATATAGCCCGATACAGGATTGCAGAGAGCGACTGGACACATCCCGTCGCCACATCAGACACGTCCGGTGTGAACTAGCAAGTCTCGGGTTTTTAGCGCAATAATTCATCAGACGCTGGGAGCGTCTAGTCGGCCTAGAGCGGCTCTAGGAGCTCTCTGGACTCAACTGAATGCTGTGTCTCCCGCGTTCAGTCTGGTTAGCCCAGAGCGGCTCTAGGAGCTCTCTAGACTTGACCAGATGCTACATCTCCCACGTCCGGTTGGCCCAGAGCGGCTCTAAGAGCTCTCTAGACTCGACCGAACGCTGCATCTCCTAGGTCCTGTTGTTTCTAACAGCGCATCTGATCACGTAGTATTACTGTGCAGAGATAGCCGTTGGGTGGTCAGGCTGCGACCGGACACAGCGACCGGACGCATCCGGTCACCCACCAGATGCTTTCGGTGCACATGACCTACGCATTCAGTCATCCCATAGTTAGCCCAATTATTGAGCCAACGACTCTATTATTTTTGGGTGTCTATAAATATCATTTGGCTGGCTCTAGCTCACTCTGTTGGCCATTTGCATTGACATAGCAACCTTATGAGCTTAGCCAAAGCCCTCCCACTCATCTCCATCATTTATTTATCATCTTTGTGAGATTGGGAGAGAATCCAAGTGCATTGCTTGAGTGTTTGCATCTAGAGGCACTTGGTGTTCGTGTTTTACTGCGGGATTCACTGGTTACTCTTGGTGGTTGCCGCCACCTAGATGGCTTGGAGCAGTGAGGATCGTCGAGCGGAGGTTGGTGATTGTCTCTGGCTCTGATCATGGTGATTGTGAGGGGTTCTTGACCTTTCCCCGGTGGAGAGCCAAAAGGTACTCTAGTAAATTGCTCGTGGCTTATGTGATCCTCATCTTGTGTTGGTTATGCGGCACCCTATTGAGGGTTTGGCATGTGATGCTAATTAACGCGTGAACCTCCAAGTGAGTGAATCACCACAATGGGGACTAGCTTGCTGGCAAGCAAGTGGACCTCGGAGGAAAAATCATTGTGTCTTGATTGTCTCCTTAGTATTCATTGGTATTCACTCATTGGTCACTTGCCACGGTGGTATACCTCTCTACCACTCTCTTGTATTTCATTATACATTCACTTGGATAGAGCTAGTGGTAGTTAATACTAGATAGTGTATCATTTAATTGTATTACTCTCACTAGGTTGATCACCTAGGTGTATATTAGTGACATAGTTTTGTTGTGATATACTAGAGATCATAGAAAATAGAATTGGGTCAGTGGCCTGCAACCCCAAGTATAGTGCTAGCACAAAATTCGCTTCACCATCTTTTTCACTAATCATTTGTCTTAGTGTTGTTGTAGAAATTTTTAATAGGCTATTCACCCCCCTCTAGCCATTAGGACCTTTCAAGTCCAAGTTTGGATGTGGACCTAGACCCCTTGATAGGAGAGTGGTGGGTTGGTCTTGCTTGTGCCTGGGGTATAAGCGGAGCGTGTGTTTTTGGGTACCTAGCTGGGATACATTGGTTTACAAATTGCCATGTGATGTGGTACGACTTGGCTATGGTCTAGCACCATAGTAAGAACTGGAAGATGAAAGGGGATGAATGGATCTGATTGCTCAACTCTTGCTTAAAAGTAGAACATGTGCTTATATAGAATGGTTAGCTAATAAACTAATCATGATTGCTAATAAAACACATGCATAAGGATTGACTACTAGTAATGCTTTTCGCAAAAAGGAAACCTAACAAACCATAAAGCTTATCATATCCTTTGGAGTTAGGAAATTATTCTCACTAGTCGGGTAAGTCTTGTGAGTACATTGTGTACTCAGGGTTTATTTACCCCTGTTGCAGGTGTAGCTTGAGGAGTGGTTGTTGTGTGGAGGATTCTTCTGGTGGGCATAGATGGATCCTTGTATCTTATCGTTAGATGTTTATTTCAATTTTGCTGTTTAAATTCCGCACTCTGAACTTAGCATTGTAATAATGTATTTCTGAGAACTCTTGTTGTATGAAATGGACTAAGTATTGTAAACTCATTCTCATTATTGGATTCTGGATGAAAAACATGGATTGTTCGAGTTCTCCCTTGGGGTGTGCTCGATGGAACCGCCTGGTGTAGCTTACTTTCAGGATGATTAGTGTCTAGTGGAAGACAAGCGCCTTTGGAAGCGTGCTATTTTGGGCGGTTCTGCCATATGTGGTATTAGAGCCAATAATGAGTTATGAGTTTCATAACTCTTTTCAAAACCTAAAATTTGACCAACAAAAGCTTTGCAAAAAGTAGGGTGCGATAAAATTATGTAAATAAGTATAAGCCCTAACAATATGGTCTATCTTGGATAGCGGCACTGGTTTTATCTAATCAATTTTCTATAGGTACACTAACTTAGGCTGTGTAAGAATTGTTTAGCAAGCGGAAAGTGAGTGTGTGATGTGCCAAAATTTTTTGCGAATGCCGCTATATTCTGGCTTGAGTGAATGGGTAGGCCGATGCATGCATCATGAAAAGAGAATCTTGCTTAAACTAAACTCCCCCCATGTATAATTTGGATTAGTGAATTGATAGGATAATCTAAAAGAATGCTTTAATAAAAGCCTTATCATTTCTCTAAGTCTCTTGTTCCTAATCTAGAGGGTTGTCCCTAATGGTTGGTTCTTATCTATTTATAGATGAACTTAAGGTCTGGTCGAGGGAGTACCAGCGTTGGGGCAGACCAGGGTGATAATGGTCGTGGTGAGGACAATGGCAACACCTATGGGGACAACCACAAGGCCCCACTTATGGCTCCTCCTCCTCCGCCACCATCACCTCTGATGAGCCATGTGGAGATGATGGCGGAGATGCTGGCTGCTCGGCGTGAGTCAGCCCGTGCCTGGGAGATGCTTGCCCAGGCTATTGGTGGCTTCACCTATGGAGGCCCCCATGGCAATGACGGGAACAGGGGTGGTGCCCGTGCTCCTGCGGGCTCTGTTCCTACCAGAACTTCCTGAAGACACACCCGCCCATGTTCACGCCAACTGCTGAGCCTCTATATGCGGAGCATTGGCTTCGTATTCTAGAGCAGAAGTTTTAGCTACTCACTATGACTGAAGAGCAGAAGGTGCGCTTTGCCGCACAACAACTTTTGGGGTCTGCTAGTGCATGGTAGAATACTTTCAATGCCATGCAGCCGATGGACCACCATGTGACTTGGTAGGAGTTTACCACTGCTTTCTGTGAGTACTATATTCTTGCTGGTTTGTTGAACAGGAAGTTGACTGAATTCCTAGATCTGAAGCAAGGGAGTATGACAATGATGGATTATGTGAACAAGTTCAACCATCTTGCACAGTATGCTAGGACCCATGTAGACACTGCTGAGAAGAGGGACCATTTCTACCATGGCCTCTCTTGCATCTTACAAAAGTAGCTGTACACTAGGGGATATTAGACTTTTGGTGCTTTGATGAATGCAGCCATTGCTATGGAGGGACTTCAGCGTGATTCCTAGGTGGAGTGGAAGCGCAAGCGGGTGATCACTGGATCTTCTAGTCACCCATAGGCTCAGAAGGTGTAGGTTGTTAGGACGATGTCCTATCACTCTCCAGGTGGATAGTTGTCCCATTAGTCTCAGCAGGCTTACCAGACACCTCCCATCTAGTATCATGGACCTACTCAATAGGTGCAACAGTAGCCTTAGAGACAGTAGGTTCTGCCTTATCAGGGACAGGGAAACAAGTCTGGTGCTTATTTCAAGTGTGGCAAGGAGGGCCACTATGCTCGGGAGTGTCCACAGAACCAGCCTACGCAGTCTTCCCAGCCTTCAGCCAACTCCTGTCTGGTCAAGAGGACAATTATCAAGAAGAAGGTGCCTATAAGCCATTCTGGATAAGTCAACTTCACTAAGGCTAAGGAGATTTTGCAAAATGAACCTGTGATGGCTGGTATGTTTACCATTGATTCCCACCCAGCATATGTGTTGTTTGATTCTGGTGCATCACATTTATTCATGAGCATGGGGTTTGCACAGAGGCACAATATATCTCTTATGGCTATTCCTATTGCCTATAGAATCAGTACTCTAGGTGCACAGTTGTGCGTTAATACTCGAATGAACACAATTAGATTAGTGCTAGCCACTCACACTTATCGCCTCTAGTTCATGGTGCTACCTGGGCAAGGCATAGATGCAATTCTGGGCATGAACTGGGTGCGAGTTTATGGGGTAGTCTTGAACCTTAATCAGAGAGTTGTTGAGTTACGACTTCCTTCTTCCGAGGATAGGATGTCTCTCCTTATGCCCTCAGATTTAGCCTTACCAGTTGTTGCTCATGTTGAAGCTTCTCTTGATCTTGCTTCTATTCCTATGGTATGTGAGTTTCCAGATGTCTTTCCTGAAGATCTACCTAGGTTGCCACCGGATAGGGACATGGAGTTTACTATTGAGTTAGAACCTAGCACTGCTCCTATTTCATGGCATTCTTACCTCATGGCTCCAAAGGAACTGGCAGAAATAAAGAAGCAGCTAGAGGAATTATTGGAGAAGGGCTTTATCCATCCTAGCTCTTCACCATGGGGTTGCCCAGCTATTTTTGTGAAGAAAAATGACTGTACTCTGCGGATGTGTGTGGATTACTGCCCTCTCAATGTGGTAACCATGAAGAACAAGTATCCTTTACCTCGTATTGATACTTTGTTCGATCAGTTGGCTGGTGCAAAGGTGTTTTCAAAAATTGATCTTCGTTCTGGGTATCACCAAATTAAAATCCGGCCACAAGATATACCAAAAACAAGTTTCTCTATCAGGTATGGGATTTATGAGTACCTAGTCATGTCTTTTAGTCTCACCAATACTCCTACATTCTTCATGTACATCATGAATTCAGTCTTCATGCCAGAGTTGGATAAGTTTGTAGTGGTGTTCATTGATGATATTTTGATATACTCCAAGAATAAAGAAGAGTATGCACAACATCTTCGGATATTACTGACTCAATTAAGGGAACACAAGCTGTATGTCAAATTCAGCAAGTGTGAGTTTTGGTTAGATCGAGTGCAGTTTTTGGGACATGTTCTGGCACCTGAGGGTATCTCTGTGGACCCAAGCAAGGTGCAAGATATGTTAAATTGGAAGTCTTCAAAGTCAGTGCATTAGATCTGTCAGTTCCTTGGTCTTGCTGGTTATTATCGGTGCTTCATTCCTGACTTCTCCAAAATAGCCCAACCAATGACCAAGTTGCTCCAGAAAGATGTCAAGTTTATATAGAGTCTGGCTTGTGAAGAAACTTTCCAAGCTCTGAAACATTTTCTTACCACTGCTCCTGTTCTCACCCAACCAGATATTGATAGGCCATTTGATGTGTATTGTGATGCCTCAAGGACTGGATTGGGATACGTGCTCATGTAGGATGGATGTGTGATAGCTTATGCTTCACGCTAGCTAAAAAAGCCCGAGGTGAATTATCCCACCCATGATTTAAAGCTGGCTGCTGTGGTGCACGCTCTAAAAATTTGGAGGCATTATTTGTTGGGAAATAAAGTGCATATTTATACGGATCACAAGAGTCTCAAATATATTTTCAGTCAGTCCGAGTTGAACATGAGGCAATAGAGATGGCTGGAGCTAATCAAGGATTATAATTTGGAGGTTCATTACCATCCTAGAAAAGCTAATGTGGTAGCTGATGCTTTGAGCCAAAAGTCGTATCAAGTGGAAGAAGCACCTTTGTCTCTCAACCATGCTGAGGTGCTAGCTCACATTGCTCTAGTCTCGGATCTACTTGAGCAAATTATTATCGAGCAAAGGTAATATACTTCAGGAATTCCTCACATTAAGAAGTTAATCGCCGAAGAGCGTGGTCCACATTTTAGTATTGATGATCAAGGTGTAGTGAGGTTCAAGAACAGATTGGTTGGTCCATCAAGTGAGGAGCCTAGGAGAAAGATTTTGGATGAAGCTCATAACTCCAAGTTATCCATTCATCCAGGAAGTAACAAGATGTATCATGATTTGTGTCACTTGTATTGGTGGCCAAGTATGAAACGGGATATTACCAAGTACGTCTCAGAGTGTGACACTTGTGGAAGAGTTAAGGCGGACCATATGCGTACGCCTAGATTTCTACAGCCCTTGCCCATCCCAGTTTGGAAATGGGAAGATATTTCTATGGATTTTATTGTGGGTTTACCCCGCACATCCAAGGGCTGTGACTCTATTTGGGTCATTGTGGATTGTCTTACCAAGTCCGCTCATTTTCTCCTGGTGGATACAAGGTATTCAACCAAGAAGTATGCCAAGTTGTATTTTGATTGGGTTGTGACCCTACATGGAGTTCCTCTTACCATTGTTTCCGATAGGGGGTCAGTCTTTGTCTCTTATTTCTAGGAGCAACTTCAGAAATGTCTTGGTACTAGTCTCCTCAGAAGTTCAGCTTATCATCCGCAAACTGATGGTCAGATAGAAAGAGTCAATCAGGTACTTGAGGATATGTTGAGGGCTTGTGTCATCTCTTTTCCAGAAAAGTGAGATGAATGCTTGACTCTAGTTAAGTTTTCTTATAACAATAGTTATCAAGAAAGCATTCGAATGGCACCATTTGAGGCTTTATATGGCAAGAAATGTAGAACACCACTTAATTGGGTCGAGGTGGGAGACCATGGTTATTTCGGACTTGATTTTATCAAAGAAGCTCGACAGCAAGTTAGTGTTATTCAGAGGCATTTGAAGGCAACTCAGAATCATCGAAAAACTTATGCGGACAAGCAAAGAAGGCCCTTGCAATTTAAAGTTGGTGATCATGTGTATCTCAAAGTGTCTCCCATGAGAGGGGTGCATCACTTTGGTGTCCAGGGAAAGCTAGCCCCTCGCTATGTTGGACCTTACAAGATTTTGGCCTAGTGTGGTTCTGTTGCCTACCATATCTAACTCACGGATATTTTGTCAGCAGTACATAATGTCTTCCATGTTTCCCAGTTAAAGAAATGTTTGCGGGTCCCCGATGAAGCTGTGGAAATTGAAGGACTTCCCTCCAGCCTGACTTGTCTTATATTGAGCATCCCGTCAAGATCTGAGATGAAAAAGAAAGAGTGACTAGAAATAATGTGGTGAAGTTTTATAAAGTTCAGTGGCAAAATCACTCAGAGGACGAAGCAATGTGGGAGCAAGAAAGCTATATCTTGAAGCATTATCCCCACCTTCTTTCAAGTTCACCGAGGTAATTGTTTAAATCAGAATTTATAATTATCTCTTTTCTTACACTAGGCACTCACATGAAATCTTGGGGCAAGATTTTATTTAAGGGGGGTAGAGCTGTAACACCCTTGGTGTTACCCCATTAATCATCTACTAAACCATGTCATGAGTACCATACTTGTGTGTTAATGCTTGTGGTGAAGTGTGTAGATCAATTTTTGTAACTCAAAATGATCAATAAAAATGCTAAACAAAAGTTGGTTCGATGATTCATGCATATCAAGTAGGGTTTGAAACCAATTTTTATTAAGCAAAAATACTGTAGAACATGTGTGTGCTACTTAAATAAAGTTGGAAGTGAAAACTTCGTAGATGACAATAAAATACTTGCTGTTGAAAAAGAATATTGCAAAGTAATATTTTTAGTAGCTTAGAAATGCAATATGAAATTAAGATTAGCTCAAACGCTTAGAAAATTTCTAAGTCTGTGGACAGCTAGACGCTGCTATGTTTAGCAATTTATTTGGAGAGATTGGGTTAAGGAGTGGTGTAGTGCTATGATTCGATTTAGTAGTTCCATATGCTATCTTGAGTGTAGTGAAGGCGGTTTAGGTTTAGGAGCAACGATTTGGTCATGATCGACACTTTAAAATTCATGCATGTCACAGCTTTGTGTTGTCTGGAGCCATCGTGTGGTCACCACGCGTGGACGCCACGTAATGCCACATGGTTGTGCCATGCACATGCGTGGTCGACCCATGACACATGGCCAACCCATGACGCCACACAGTTGTGCCGTGCATGCGCGTGGCCACGCACCGGCTAGCTGTGGCCTTGCCACGGCTTGGCCGCTCTGGCCGCACTGCTAGGCCACCGGTCCACTCTATGCCCGACCACCCCTACCACCGTGGCTGCCGCTGCCTCTGCGCCCACGCCGTGATGATGCCGTTGCTACCACTGTCGTATCACCACGCTGCGCGCCTATAGCTGCGCTGCGCCGCTGGCTCGTCTTGACGCTGTGCCCATGTAGATGTGTCGCCGTCGCCTTGCTATTGATGGCACTGCAGTGCACGGGCCATGTCGGTCATGCCAACCACGTCCCGCCAAAACATGCCCTTGCTGAGTCGCTGGCTGCCCCTCCTCCACCGCTTCCTCGCTCTCTCTCTCTCTCTCTCTGTTCTTGTCTCCCTGCCGCCGTCGAATCACACCGGTGCCACAGCTACGAGGGGTCAACACTCATTAATCCCTCTTGTCTGTGCATCTGCCCTCATGTCCCCTCTCCAGCCGCCCCTACCCTGCTTTGATTGCGGCTTAGCCGAGCCTCAATTTTGGAGCTTAGCCCCGCCACCATGCCATTAAGACCCATCACCGCCCATGCCATGGCAAGCCTCCACCACTTCACCCCGCATAAATTCCTCTACACCACTAGCTCGCCTTGGCTCCCTCTCCACCGTGCGCATGAGAAAGCTCTAGTTTGGTTTTGGTGAATTGATGAAACCCTAAGTGCTAACCTAGTTTATCAAGTGATCATGAGATAGGTAGCACACTTCAAGTAGAGAAGCTAATGAAGATCATAGCATGACAATGGTGATGTCATGGAGATGATCAAGGGCTTAAACTTGAAAAGAAGAAAGAGAAAAACAAAAGGCTTAAGGCAAAGGTATAACTTGTAGGAGCTATTTTGTTTTGGTGATCAAGACACTTAGAGAGTGTGATCACATTTAGGTTTGATAGCCATACTATTAAGAGGGGTGAAACTCGTATCGGAATACGGTTATCAAAGTGCCACTAGATGCTCTAACTCATTGCATGTGCATTTAGGATCTAGTGGAATGCTAACACCCTTGATAATATTTGTGAAAATATGCTAACATATGTGCACAAGGTGATACACTTGGTGGTTGGCACATTAGAACAAGGGTGAAGAAGTTAGAAGTGAAAACAGAGGAGATGCCAGCGTCGGTCAAGTGACCGGACGCTGGATCCAAAAGCACCGGACGCTGACTGCCTGTGTCCGGTCGCATTGACTGGCGGTACAGTGGCTAGGGTTTACCACCGGACGTTGGGCTATGTTTGGTCGAGGTGGACCGGACGCGTCCGGTCGAGGAAAACCGATTTTTGACCCTTACTGTACTCGACTGGACGCTGAGGCTCTAGCGTCCGATCAGTTTTGCTGGAGCGTCCGATCAGCTTCATAGCTATTGAAAACTGACGAACAACGTTTAAAGTTGGTGACACATGGCATCCATTAGTGGACCGGACGCTGAGTCCAGGGTCCGGTCAGTTGGACCGGAGCGTCCGGTCAGAGTGCAGTGTGCCCAGTGAAGGGGTACAATGGCTCTATTTCATGGGGGCTTCTATTTAAGCCCCATGGCCAGCTATGGCTCACATCTTTGGCCATTTTCATTGACATAGCAACCTTGTGAGCTAAGCCAAAGTCCTCCCACTCATCTCCATCATTGATTCATCATCATAGTGAGATTAGGAGTGATCCAAGTGCATTGCTTGAGTGATTGCATCTAGAGGCACTTGGTGTTCGTGTTTCGCTGCGGATTTCGCTTGTTACTCTTGGTGGTTGCCGCCACCTAGATGGCTTGGAGCAGCGAGGATCGTTGAGCAGAGGGTGGTGATTGTCTCCGGCTCTGATCGTGGTGATTATGAGGGGTTCTTGACCTTTCCCCAGCGGAGCGCCAAATGGTACTCTAGTGAATTGCTCGTGGCTTGTGTGATTCTCATCTTGTGTTGGTTGTGCGGCACCCTATTGAGGGTTTGGCGTGTGAAGCCAATTAGCGCGTGAACCTCCAAGTGAGTGAATCACCACAACGAGGAGTAGTTTGCCGGCAAGCAAGTGAACCTCGGTAAAAATCATTGTGTTCATCCTTTGATTCTGAGGTGATTGGTCTTCATTGTTATTCATCCTTGTAATTGATTGGTTCACTCCTCTACACGGCGGTATAACTATCTTGATCACTCTCTTTACATTATCGCAAACTAGTTGACAAGCTCTTTAGTGTAACTAATTGTGAGAGCTTGCTTGCTTGGTTGGTGTGGCTCTTTAATTAGCCTTTGAGAGCACACTAACATAGGGTAGTGTCATACCTCTTGTGTGAATCAACACTATCTAAACTAGAATTTTGGTAGGTGGCTTGCATTTTGAGTAGGCTAGCGCAACACTTACTTCGCCTCATAATTGTCTAACTATTTTGTTAAGTGTTGTTGTAGAAATTTTTATTAGGATATTCACCCCCCCTCTAGCCATTAGGACCTTTCAAGTGGTATCAGAGCCAAGGTCACCGTTATTTGAGGCTTAACAACCTTCGGTGTTAAAATGGCTCAAATCAACAACACCAAGAAGCCACCCCAATTTGATGGCACAAATTATCCTTATTGGAAGTCAAAGATGACAACACACATCAAGTTAATCAATAGAAAGGTGTGGAAGGTGGTAGAAACCAAAATTGAGATTGGTGATATGGAGAATTCCACCACCGCCGAAGAAGTGCTTCTCCAAAACAATGACATTGCTCTAAGTGCCATTCATGATGCAATTGATGAAAGAACATTTGAGCAAATCAAAAATATTGAGATGGCACATGAAGCTTGGAAGAAGTTGGAAGAATCATTTGAGGGCACTCAAGCCGTGAAGGGTGCAAAGGCATATATCCTCAAAGAAAAGTTTGCAAGCTTCAAGATGAAGGAGGATGAGAGTGTGCCGGAGATGTTTCATAGGCTTCAAGTTGCTTATCAATGATCTCAAAGCACTTGGAGAAGAGGTGAAGGACAAGGACTTCTCCCACAAGTTCTTGAGATGCTTACCCTCAAGATTTGGTACATTGGTCACTATTCTAGTGAGGAGTGGTTGGACACCCATGACACCAAACCAAGTGTTGGGAGATATAATGACCGATGATACTTATAGAGATGATGATGAGAAGGAAGAAAAGGAGGAGAAGAAGGATGAGAAGAAGAAAAGCATGGCATTCAAAGCCACATCATCCAAGGGCAAAGCAAAGCAAGAAACATCAAGTGAGGATGATGATTCATGGGATGATGATGATGATGAGAAGATGGCTCTCTTTGTCAAGAGATTTGGCAAGTTCATGGTGAAGAAGGGCTACCGTGCTAGAAGAAAGAAGTCTTCATCCAAGAACAAAGAAGAGTCAAGAAGGTGCTTCAAGTGTGGAAGCAAAGATCATCTTGTTGCTCAATGCCCATACAATAGCGACAATGATGATGACAACAAGAAGAACAAGAAGAAGGACAAGAAGGAAAAGAAAAAGAAGAAGGACAAGATGGCCTTCAAGAAGAAGAAAGGTGGTTCATATGTAGTCACTTGGGATAGTGATGACTCCTCAAGTGATGATGATGATGATAGTGATGATCACAAGACCACCAAGAAGAAGGTTCTTGCAAGTATTGCCATCAATGAGAAGCCTTCTCTCTTCGAATCTTCATCATGCTTCATGGCTAAGGCCACTAAGGTACAATCTTGTGATGATGAAAGTGATGAAGAACATGTTGATGATAATGAACATGAAAATGAAAATGATAGTGATAGTGATGATGATGAACCTACTAAGGATGAATTATTTGACATGCTAGAAGATGCTAAAGAACACTTTGACATTAAGAGAAGGGAATGCAAGAGCTTGAATAAGGAGGTAAAAGCCCTTAAGCAAGCCCTTGATGAGCTCAAAGCAAACTCATGAGAAGCTAGAGGTAGCCCATGAGAAGCTTGGCAAGGCTCACAAAAATCTTGAAAAAGCTCATTCCACTTTGCTTAATGAACAAGATAAAAAGAAAGCATGTTGAAACTTGTGATGTAGGTGTAACTTGTGATTTAATTGATACATCACTATCTATGCCTATCATTATTACTTCTACTAACCCTTCTTGTAGCACTTCCACTTCTACCTCATCTAGTAGTGATGGTCTCACTTGTGATGCCTCACTAGTGGTTGAGAATGAGAACCTCAAGAAGGAGGTCACTAAGCTCACTCACACCTTAGCTAAGGCTTATGGTGGTGAGGACCGCTTGCTTATGTGCTTGGGTAGCCAAAGAGCTTCTCTCTACAAAGAGGGATTGTGCTATACCCCCAAGAAAGGCAAGGCAGTCTTTGCTCCTCACAAGACAAGTTTTGTGAAGAACAATGGTCGGTTTTGCACTAGTTGCAAGCAAGTTGGTCATAGAGAGCATGAATGCACCAACAAAAGCAAAAATACTAATGTATCCTCCATTAAGCTTAATTCTTCCTATATGCTTGTTAAGGGTACAAATGGTGTGAAGGATAAGTTCATTGGCAAACCATAGATGGGCTCAAAGAAGAAAGCCATTTGGGTGCCAAAGAGCTTGGTTACTAACCTTCAAGGACCCAAGCAAGTTTGGGTACCTAAAAAGAATTGATCTTCTTTTGTAGGTTAATTATAAAGCTAGAGGAAGGCAAAGGGTTCTTGATAGTGGGTGCACTCAACACATGACCGGTGATATAAGAATGTTCAACTCAATCAACACCAATAGCAATGATGGTTATGATAGTATCACATTGGTGACAATGGCAAAGGCAAGGTCAAAGGGCTTGGTAAGATTGCAATATCCAATGACTTGAGCATATCCAATGTGTTGCTAGTAGAGAGCTTGAACTTTAATTTGGCTATCCATGGCTCAATTGTGTGATCTTGGATTCAAATGCATATTGGGGTAGATGATGTGTAGAAATCATAAGTGTAGATGGCTCTAATTTGATCTTCAACGGTTTTAGATATGAGAGATCTATACTGTGTTGATTTTCAATGCTAGGTGAAGCATAGATTATCTACATGCTTTGTTTCACTAAGTCTAGCATGGGTTGGTTATGGCCATATAGAATGCTTGGTCATGTTGGAATGTGAAATAATTGAATAGTATTGATTAAGCATGACTTAGTTAAAGGCTTAAAAGATGTTGTGTTTGAAAAGGATAAGCTTTGTAGCTCTTGTCAAGCAGCAAACAAGTTGGAAACACACATCCTAAGAAAAGCATGATGAGCACTAGTAAAGCATTTGAGCTATTGCACTTGACTTGTTGGGCCAACACAATACACTAGTATCGGTGGAAACAAATATGGATTTGTGATAGTGGATGACTACACTAGATACACATGGGTATTCTTTCTAGTGGACAAAAGTGATGTATTTGCACATTCAAATCATTTGTTAAGGGCATTCACAATGAGTTTGAAACAACCATCAAGAGAGTTAGAAGTGACAATGGTAGTGAGTTCAAGAATACTAGAATTGATGAGTTATGTGATGAATTTGGAATTAGACATCAATTCTCGGCCAAGTACACACCCCAATCAAATGGCCTTGTTGAGAGGAAGAATAGAACACTCATTGATATGGCAAGGTCTATGCTTAGTGAGTACAATGTGAGTCAATCCTTTTGGGCCGAAGCTATCAACACGGCTTGCTATTGTTGCAACCGCCTCTATTGTCACCGATTGAAAGAGAAGACACCATATGAGCTCTTGAATGGTAGAAAGCCCAACATTGCATTTTTGGGTCTTTGGTTGCAAATGCTATATCTTGAAGAAAGGCACTAGATTGGGCAAGTTTGATAAGAAATGATGAAGGATCCTACTTGGCTATTCCACTACAAGCAAAGCATATAGAGTTTGGAATTTGGTAGTGGAATCTTGAGGCAAGTTCATGATGTTGAATTTGATGAAACAAGGGTTCACAAGAGAATGAGAACTTGGAA
>NC_089586.1:37918225-38123262 GCF_019320115.1 Miscanthus floridulus | reverse complement strand
AGATAATCCTGAAACATCTCATTTATATAACATGAATATTAAAAAAACATCATAGAACATCACATGTATACTATGTGAACATCCCCAAAATGCATCATAGAACATTATATGTATACCACGTGGACTTTACAACAATAAATCATAGAACATCATATGTATACTATGTGAACATAAAATACATCACAGAACGTCACATGTATACTACGTGAAACATCATAATCATAGAACATCACATGTATATTACGTGAACATAACAAAATACAGCACAGAACGTCACATGTATACTATGTGAACATCATAAATGCATCCCAAAACATCACATGTATACTATGTGAATATCACAAATATATTATAGAACATCGTATCATGAACATCATAAAACTACATCACAAAAATATAATAGAACATCACATGTATACTACGCGAACATCACAAAATACACCATAGAACACCATATATAAAACTCATGTTTTATAATATGCTAATAATAACTTGTTTACTTATATTATTAAATTTATTCTAAGTTGACTCATGAAAATATTTATTATTTGTTGCCTCTTGTTATACATGTGAATATGTGTATATATATCATGCATATGTTTATAGAAAGTCCTTATTTCTCTTACTATGTTGTCATACAAAGCGGGTTTCGGGTATCCATTCGGGTTTCAGGTATCCGCGGGTTCGGTTTTGGGGACGGATTATCACCCGAATTGGTGTTCGGTGCGGTTTTAGGTTTTGATTTCGGGTTTTGGTGCACAGAGACTCCACCTGATCTGAATCCGCCCGTTGCCATCCCTACATAGGACTAACACCCCACATAGGTAGACAATATGGTACTATTCCTATTTACTCTAACAATTTTTATTGGATCAGTTCAACAGATATTACCAATTGGTTTGTTGGGATATATGCACTGGAGCAGTTTAGGATTTGTTTTTACTTTTTATTTCTGAATTGGGATACACCCGATTTTTCCATTAAGAACGAATCAAGAACAGAGTTCATGAGTAACTACTTGGAGGGAGATTAAAAGACATTATGTGAACACCTGACTCAGGTGAACATCAAGCCTAAATACTCTCAATCTCCTACATTAGGGCGCTGCTCAAAGAAAGTACTAGCATGTATACATCGCAGGTCCTTAGTTTAACTTTGAAGCAACACAAAGACAATCATATCAAAAGAAACTCCATCCATATCAAATCTGTTCAAGATGGACGTCGCCCTTGTTGTCATCTTCAGAATCTTCCTCAGTCTCAGTGATAAAAAAGGGAGGGACGGAGGGTGGTGCTCCGGGGTAAACAACAGTTGAAGGGCAGTCCGAAGGAGCAAGTTCGCGCCCTCGGCCACCTTCTCCTTGATTCCTCCTTTGAAAGACCTACCCAAAAATTAAGAACAGAGCAAACTTTTGTAATCATCTCAAATTGGTGTTTAATGATCTTTTTATCGAAACAGACTTGGTTTGATATTTCCATATAGACCAACAAATAGCAACAGTGGTTCAATATTTCCATTAGACCAACAAATAGCAACAGTGGGACAGACATCTTTCTAGCCATGAGGCAGCTCCCCACGTCGCCTCCCCGTGAGGCGGCTCCGGGCGATGGGCCTCCACCGTCGAGGGCCCCCACCTCTAGATGCTCCTTGGTTGCCACTGCTGTCTCCGGCGAGCGGTGGCGGTGGCCACAGTGGCACTAAAAAAGGCGGCCATCCGCAGCCCTCTTCCTCCCCCTCTATTGCCCTCTCTAAGCTTTGCCTATGGATGTTGGTCGGCGGTGAGTCTGCGTTCGCTGGTGCCGTATCTGGCGCCTCCCTCTCAGGATCCGGTGGCTCTAGCTAGATCCAGCCATCCTGCATGGCGCGTGGGTGCTCCCCATTGAGGGAGGTGTAGGCGCGGGCATCAGTGATGGCACCCCCCTCCCCAGGCTCCCCCTATTGGTCGGTAGCAAGATCTGCATTTGCTCGCGCTGGATCCGGCGTAGGGGAGCTATTGGACCGACATCTCATGAAGAAGCCCACAGTGGGCACAGATGAGGAGTCAGCAAAAGCGCGATGGCAGCTAGTGAGCTCCTACCAGGAGGCGCTGGCTCTGTACTACAACATCCTCCAAGAGGCATGGCTCTTCACATGGTTCGACGGTCACAGGGTGCCATGGCGGGAGGCACTGTGTGCCACGCCAGGCACGAGTTCGAGGAGGCCCACGCGGAGCGTGTCACAAAGGTGCCACATGGTAGCATGCCTCCTCATCAGTGGCTACCCTCCTCCTATGGGCACACGGTGCATCATCGGGGCAAGGCTACAACGTCTCTTTGGTGTTCCCAGGTATGGAGGCTTGGGTGTCTAGCTCCGTGTGCTCCATGACTCTTCATGGACCCTTCGTTCGCCTAACGGCCTCATGTGTGGTAGAACCGCCTAATCTAATGCCTCCTAGGAGTGCTTGTCTTCTATTAGACACTAAGCACTCAAGTGAGGACACCAAATTACAAGGTTCTATCGGGCACACCCCAAGGGAGAACCCAAAAATCTACATTTTTCCATCAGGACCACAAATGAGAGAATAAAGCTTACAACATTCTTAACCCATTTCTTACATCACTTTTAATACAACATTAGAGTATAATATGTATTGTTATAACAGCGGAATGTAATCATATTATCAGAGTTATGAATAAATTAAGTTAACAACGGAATATAAACATGTTATCAGAATTATAGCGGAAATAAATATCTATTCATGACATGATGAAGCATTGATAAATAAACTATGACAACAGATTATAAAACTTTTATTTAGAAAATATTTAGTGAGAGTTATAAATGAAAACTATGATTGCAGCGTAAAGAAAATCCTCTCTGAGCCCACTAGGAGGAATCCACACACAAAGGTTAGCTCTAGCCTCCACTTGTCACCTGCAACAGGGGGAAATAAAACCCTGAGTACTCAATTGTACTCAACAAGACTTACCCGATAGGAGGAAAGAAAAGACTCCAAGGATATGCAAGGCTATCTGGCTTGTGGGTTTATTGCATCTGTAGGAGCATTACTAAAAGTGCATCTTTATATTCGATTTTTATTAGCAGTGCATTAGTTCATTAACTAACCATTCTATGTAAGCACCTATGCTACTTTCAAGCAGGTGGTAAGCAATCAGATTTCCTTTTTCCATCTTTTATCTTTTAGTTCTTACTACGATGCTAGAGTTTAGACAAGTCGTACTAGATTGCCTAGCGATTCGCGAATCAATGCCCCTAGCTGGGTATCTCAAAACACACGCCCCGCTTTTACCCCAGGCACAAGCAGGACCAATCCACTACCCTACTGTCATGGGGTCTAGGTCCCCGTCCAAACTAGGACTCCAAGCCCCCACCCTTGAGTCCCGGACTCAGTATGGTGCAAGGACCTCCTAACCCAAAAACCACCCTAATGGAGGGTCAAATGCTGACCGGACGCTGGCCCCGGTGCGACCAGATGCTGGCCACAGGGTCCGGTCAGTTCATTTGATCAACAGACTGCGTTCGATGCGACCGGACGCTGGAGATGTCAAGTGACCGGACACTGAAAGGCAGCGTCCGGTCGACTCCAGTAAGGTTCTAGAGAAGGGAATCTATGACAGGACGCGTCCGGTCAGTACTGACTGGACCCTGGGGGTTCAGCGTCCGGTCGAGTACAGTAAGGTTCCAGTAAGGGTTTAATGCGACCGAACACGTCCGGTCAATGCTGACCGGACCCTGACAGCGTCTGGTCAACACATTTTTACTGGTTCGTGGGTTGAACTGACCGGAGCATCTGGTCAACATGACCGGAGCATCCGGTCACCCCGTAGAAGCTCATAACAGTTCGTTTTTTAGGCTGCCTTATAAATAGAAGCTCCACTCATGTGTGGAGTTACTTTTGCTCATTCCAACAGCTGAGAAACACGTTTGTGAGTGCCAAGAAGAGCAAGGTCCTAGTGAGGTGATTGAGATTTGAGAATCCAAGAGAGTAGCCTCATTAGTGAATCAAGAGTAGCAAAGTGTGCATCCATCTTCTCATTAGGCTTCGCGTGGTCAAGTGAGAGTCTGTGCTTGTTACTCTTGGTGATCGCCATCACCTAGATGGTTTGGTGGTGGTTGGGAGCTTGGTGATCACCCGGCGGAGCTTATGGGTGACCCAACTCAAGTTGTGAGCGCCTTTGGGTGATTCGCCGCGATGGAGTATCGAAGAATCAACCCATAGAGAGCACTTGATCCTTGCGTGGATCAAGGGGGAGCTACACCCTTGCGTGGGTGCTCCAACGAGGACTAGTGGGGAGTGGTGACTCTTCGATACCTTGGCAAAACATCGCCACGTTCCTCTCTCTCTATTTACTTTGAGCATTTACTTTAAGTATTTACTTTGAGCAATTCAATACTTGTTTTTACATTCATAGAATTGCCATGCTAGAGTAAGTTTGGAACATAGGTTGCAAGTCCTTTGTGCGTTAGTTGATAGAAACACTTTTCTAGGCACAAGGGGTTAATTGGGCTATCCATAGGATTTGATTATTGCAAGAAAATTTAGAATTAGCCCAATTCACCCCCCCTCTTGGGCATCTTGATCCTTTCAATTGGTATCGGAGCCTTGTGCTCATGTTTTTAAGCTTAACCGCTTAGAGCAAGATGTCTCATGGGGATGGACCTCCTCCTATCTTTGAGGGAGATGACTTTCCATATTGGAAAATTCGCATGGAGGCGTACTTAGAAGCTCTAGACGTTGGTATTCTTAGAGCCGCCTCACAAGGCTTCCCAAAACCTCAGGATGCTACTAACCTACAAGGCGATGAGGTTAACTATGAAAAATGGAATGCAAAGGCTCGAAACACCATCTTTAGAGGCCTTTGCAAAGATGTGTTCAATCATGTAAGGAACCACAAAGACGCCCATGCACTATGGTCGGACGTTTGTGCGCTCCATGAGGGAACCAAGAGTGAGCGTGAGGAACGCTATCATCTTGTGATTAAAAAGCTAAATTCATTTGAAATGCTTCCTAAAGAAAGTGCAAATGAGATGTATTCTCGTTTAAATGTTCTTGTAGAGGAAGTCAATGGGCTTGGTCTTACTCAAATGTCACCATCCGACGTTGTGAGAAAGATCTTGAGTGTCCTCCCTATTGACAAATATGGGCACATTGTGACCGTGCTACATCAAGGTGATCTTTCCGCCGCTACACCGACACAAATCTTGGGAAAGATCAATGCTCATGAGATGTACATGCACATCACGCCTCAAGATGGCTCATCCTCTACAAAGAAGAAAGAGAAGGACTTAGCATTCAAAGCTAGCCAAGATAAGGGCAAAGCAAGACTTGAGTATGAGAGCTCAAGTGATGAAGATGATGAAGAAAGTCTTGCTCTCATGGTGAAGAAGACCGCCAAGATGCTAAAGAAGCTAAACAAGAGTGGCATCAAGTTTGATGGCAAGAAGAAGTTCTTCACTAGCTCAAGAAGAAAGCCAATCTCCGAGATGGATTGCTACAATTATGGTGAACTTGGCCATCTAGCTCATCAATGCACAAAGCCCAAGAAAGACAAGTTCAAGAACAAGAACAAGGGCAAGAAAGATGACTCAAGTAATGAAGATGAAGATGAGAAGAAGAACAAGCCATACAAGAAGAGGGATGGCAAAAAGAGGGACTTCTACAAGAAGAAGAGTGAAAAGGCTTACATTGTCGGTGATTGGCTCACGGACATTGATTCATAAAGTGGATCATCCGATGATGATAGTGACAATGAGAAGGTGGCCGCCATTGCTATTGATCTTGCATCTTCACCACCACCATCGCCATCATCCTCTAGACACCTATGCCTTATGGCCAAGGGTGAACGCAAGGTAACTAAGAATGATGATAGTAGTGATGATGAGCATGCTAGTGATGATGATAGTGATAGCGATGATGATGATTCACCTACACATGATGATCTTGTCAAAATACTAAGAAAATACACTAAGATCATTAGAAAGAGTAGAGCTACAAATGAAAATCTTGATGCTAAAAATGATTCACTTTTAGCTAAGTGTGATACATTGGAAAAGGCTAATGATGAGCTTAGAGAAACTAATGATGCTATATCATCCAAACTCAAGGAGCTCAAATCTTCTAAGAAAGAGCTTAAGGATAAACATGATAAACTTGAGTGGGTGCACAATGAACTCATCACTAGCCACAACAAGCTAAAAGATGAATACACTACTCTTAAGATTAATCATAATACTCTTGTTATTGCTCAAGAATTTTTACCAAATGAGCCACATGATGCTACTAACCATGTTGTCAAGATTGATATAGCTACTTCATGTGATGATTTAATTAATGAGAGCATTGAGCATGGATCTAGTAGCAAAGGCAAGCAAGTGGTTGAGTGCAATGACTATGATGAGTATGTCAAGCTCAAGAGTGATAATGAGAAGCTCATGAAAGATCTTGAAGAGATGAAAAGCCACAACATCATTGTGCTAGAAACTCTTGATCATGATAAAGAGTTGATCCTTGAGAATAAGAAGCTCAAAGAAGAAAACAAGAAGCTCAAGGAAGAGAAGAAAGATGATGCTCTAAAGGAAGAAAATAAGAAGCTCAAGTTGGAGAAAGAGCATCTCAAGATTGGGTTAAGCAAGTTTGCTAGAGGCAAGCACCTCCAAAGTGAGCTACTTATGAACACCGTCATGAAGATGGATAGAAGTGGCATTGGATATGTGGCAAGTATAGAGAAGAAGAAGGCTCAAGCTCAACAACAACAATCAAAGCCAAAGCCAAAGCTAAAGAGATGTTTTGAGTGTGGACAAGAAGGCCATTTTGCTCACTAGTATAGTGCCCGTGCTAACGCCACGGCTTCATTCAGGGATATACATAAAAACAACCGTCATATATTGGAAAAATGAAATGGAAAGAATCAGTTCATTTTCAGAGAAATATATAGAATAAATCATGGAGAAAATTTCCTATTTGACACCAGAAATAATGATGATTTTCTATTTGACACCGAAATTAAAATTCTTTCCTATATGTCCTCCACTTAAGTTTTTCTTTCCTATTTGACATTTCCGTCAGTTCTGTTAGCAACTAACGTTAGTTGTCCAAGTGAGGCAATGGGAAAAGACCGTTATGCCCTTTGAGGGAAGCAAATGAACTCGGTAGTCTCTGGGAGTCGTGGTTGTTCGTCCTCAGGGCTGGCCATCGCGGACACGCAGGCGGGCGCCGTGGCCTCGAGGCCAGCCATCGCGGACATGGGGGCAGCCAGCGCGACCAAGGCATGCGCGAGCAGGGCCGGCGCGCCGAGGACACAACACCAACTCACAGCAGGCCGCCGCACCTGTGAGCTCTGGCGAGGCCGTGCCCGTCCCGTCGCCGCGCTTGCGAGCTCTGGCCCCGGCCGCGCCGCCGCAGGAGAGGCCGCCATGGCCGCGTGCCTGCGAACCCTGAATGCCGCCCGCGAGCTGTGCTCTGTTTTGCCCCAGTGTTTCTTTGCTTGATGTCATCATGATGTCATACGCGTTATATGGCTGTTTTCCTTTAGAAAAATAATCTCATAAATTCATTATATATTATGAGTACACGTATACGTCTCACACCAGCAGCAAAACTGAGCCATCCATCTCGTGATCTACGGCTAAGATTAAATGGATTGATATTGAACTGATATAATTATAAGTAATTATATAAGATTATGTTCATTCCTTTATTTATTTTACAAAAGAAAAAATAAAAATATAGCAGTTCGAGATAAAAACATTCAAAAAGAAGATAGCAATGTCAACCATGGAATGTCATAACTGGTAAAAAAACTCTAGGGGTAAAATGGACTTTTCTCCTAGGACTTAACACCGTTAGCGGTCCAAACTGACGGAAATATCAAATGGGAAAGAAAAACTCGAGTGAAGGACAGATAGGAAAGAATTTCAGTTTCGGTGTCAAATAAGAAAGCAGCATTATTTCTGGTGTCAAATAGGAAATTTTCTCTAAATCATGACTTGAGCACGGTACATATATTTAATAAAGCATATAATATAATTCCTGTGCATCACAAGGGCAATAACCGTTCCTCTCCATATTAATAATTTTTAGATTATAGAAACTACCAAAACTAAAATTACCACTCTACAGTCTGCACTGCAGTTTGCTAGGAAGACAACATAGGAAAAATTACAATATTTCCACAGCAGCTAAAGCGGCACATCACCATGGCTAAATGTGCAGATTCCACTGAAGCCATGGGAGCGAGGCAGAGACAGAAGGGTACATGAACTGACCAGCAGTACACTCGGCGATGTGAGGACTGAGGAACCACTGGCAGTCCACTTGGTAGCTTCCTGGTTTTCCACCCGTCCACCCGCAGTGAGGCATCGTCATTGTTCTGCTCCTCTGTCCAATCCAATATGCAGCTCTGAAGCTGCAATAGTTGCAAAAAGTTACAGAAGAAGGCGAAATCCTTACCAACTTGTTGCAGGAAACGAAGCAACAATTCAAGAGAAAGAAAAAGCAACGAATCTAGTAGACGAATGAATCTAGTAGATTAGAGAAGAGTATTGATCTAGTAGATTAGAGAAGAGTATTATTGATCTAGTAGACGAATGGAACAACGAACAAAGGAAGCTATTGCAAAGACAAGCGAACAAAAATCTTACTGGATAAAGACAAATACCAATGCAATGCAATCAAAAAGGGAGGTGTCCTTTAACATCTCATACTGGAATTAACACAAATGCAGTCAGGAACAAAATTTTTTTTGGAACTTCTCATACTACGGGTCACATTAAATCCAAAGTTAATCCTATCAAATTTGAAGTACTTAGCTAATTGTACATTGTCAAACTTGTTTCTACAGCACTGAACTGAGCACATCCTGCCTCAACTATCATCAATGTCCCTAGACACCAGTCAAATAAAAAAAAGGAACTATTTTATATAGGGAGAACATTGGTGTGCAGGTGCAGCTAGGAGAACATCTGTCATCCTCAGTCCAGGCACATATCTTGGCCTAACTTGCCTACAGTGGATTCAGCACCCGCCTCTCTCAGCTTCATCCATTCACCCAGATGAGTACATGAACTGATCCAATTCGGAGCCAACTCCACCAAGTTACCTAGAGTCAAATCTTGCATGATCAGGGACCACCCATCTCAATCATCTCAGGTCTTGAGTTTGCTGCTTCCAAAGAAAAATTGAAAACCACTGGTTGAATTGGTTCAGGGAGTCCAAACATCATTCTAAAAGTATAAATTATTTCTTAGCTTCCACAAATCCCGTAGAGCTACTGAACTGAACATTTTTAAAGCCACATGTTAAAATAAGTAGACAAACAAAAAACAGCGAAACCAGCAAAAAAAGGAGGCTGCAATCAGGAGGATAGGGTTCAAGCATGAACTTGGGCGATAGTGGGTGCAAAGTATCTAACAGCTTTATCTATGTCAATATTTTTTATATAAAAAAAGCTCATATGGATGGTCTTGCTTGTTCGATAAAAAAGGGACTGGCATTTAAATGACATAAGTTAATGTCTCTTCTCAATCTTTCTCTCAACTTGTTCACCTTATAGGTAGAATTTCTTAGGAAAAATGGTTGAATTAGAGACCACATTAGAGTTTTCTATTAAGAAAATCATGCTGCCCCAAGATCCCAAAGAAAATTCATAATAGTTGTATCCATGTCAAGAATAGATGCTTATGTTACACAGACAGTGATCATAATTCACAACATGGCTACCCAGTGATCCTAAGGTTCAATTCCTCAGAAATTTCAGAATATGCCTAAATGCCAACACAACTTTATTTGTGGAGCTTGAACCAAAGAAATATACAAAAGGATCAACAAGTCAGTGTTAGAAGTTGGATGGGGGATTTTAGTACAGAAGGATCACAACATGTAAGTGACTAGCAGAGGAGACAAGCATTAGCTGCATATTTTTTATGCATCATTATTAACTTAAGGTCCATTCTGGATGCAACTATTGAAACCTTTTATATTCCTCAAAACTTCTAAAGACAAATTCCATCTATTAGATATTAATAAACCAAGGCAATGGGAAGCAATTTTTTTCAATTTCACCAATTTACTCCAAACAACTGAATTATCGTTCTTTTCAAGAACCTAGATCATGAATGCATCCCTCATCTCAACAAGAAACCTAATATCCACTCCAAAAAATTGTTGAATGGTATTATATTTATATACATAACCTAATGTCCACCCCATGATAAGCTCCCTGACATGGCGCGCCGCTAGGTCCTCGCATCTCACGACCCCCACCACACGGCCGGCAGTGAAGTACGCCACCGCAAGGTCCTCACCAGTGGCGCTGGAGCCTCATGACAAATCAAATGCAATTGATTGAAAAGAAACTGTATGCACGAGTATGAGTCATGTCCACGGCATTTGTTCGTGCTTACCAGGTGAAATTTGAGAATGTATTGTCCATAATAGAACATAGTAGTGAGGCGTATGTATGCTTTCATCACCATGAACAACTGGAGAAGACCTCTGTCCTCCTAATACCTTCCGTGAGTGCAAAATTATGAAGAGAAGCCTGTCGTAACATCCCCATTATACAGTACCTAATAAAAAACATAGCTTGTGATCAGAACACTCACTTTGTAGAATAACTGGACTCGTAGATAGAATAATGGGAAACAGAACTGAATGAAGAGTATACAATCCATGTCCAAATAAATGGAATCCAAAGAACATCCTCCAATCTGGTTCAACTTAAGCGAGAAAATCCAACACATGACGATCCATCCAACTAATCTAATCAAATGAAAGACGAATTCAGTCAGCGTACCAAACGCATTCACCCCTGAAACGCTTCCATGGATGTGCACCTGCTGAGCTCCCCTTCGTCTTCGGCTTCCTCGCCTACCACCGTCAACACGTGCTCTATTCCACGAGAGATCTTCAATGGATCCACTCGAATCAAAGACTATGGTCAGACGGATTTGCCACCCGGCGCGGGCCGCGCGTCCGTGGAGTGCCGGAGCCCGATGACTTTGACCGGTTGGAGCTTCTGGTCACCCATGAGCACGACAGCGCCCCAGCTCCCACGCGCACGGATAGGCATAGCCAGGACCATGCCTTCGGAGGTGGCGGTGGGTGTGGCCCTGCCAGGCTTGTTAGGCGGCCAGGCGATGGGCGGCCAGCCCGGGGCCTATGGTGGACGGCCTCGGAGAAGCGCCGATGGGCCGCGGCCAGCCATAGGGCGGCACTGGCATAGCGGCGGCGGGGAACCCTAGCCGTGAGTCGCGGATGGGAGGAGCCGATGATGTTTCATTTGTTTTTTCAGGGGAAAAAATACAACCTGCAGGAGGATTCGAACCGTGGTGGTGACATCAACCGAGGCTGCAGGCGTCGCGGGGGGGGCGGGCGGTCGCTGGGGCAAGGCACATCCAAACAAGCAGGACCGTCGGAGTGTGGTTGAGTAAGAAGAGAGAATGAGTGAGAGTTAATCCGGTGCGTATGTTTTTAATGTGATCTTTATCTGTGTGTGTTTCGTAGGGTGGAGTAGTTTAGGTTGTGACTGTAGATGTGGGATTTGTTTGGTAGCTGTAGGATAATTTGAAGTGTATTATAGGGGTAGAGATGAGTGTCAAACTCCACCACCACAACCCTTGCCCAAGCATGCTAGACCCTTTGCCTTCAATGCTTACTACATGCTTAGAAAGGACTCTAGTGGAAAGATGAAAGTCATGTTCTTAGGTCCCCCTAACAAGAATAGGCCTAAGAAGATTTGGGTGGCTAAGTCACTTGTTGAGAAGGTGAAGGGCCTCAACAAGTTTGGATTCCTAAAGCTTGAATCTCTTGTGTGTAGGTGAACTACAAGACCGGTGGAAGTCATTGGGTTATTGATAGTGGTTGCACTCAACATATGACCGGTGATCCTGTATGTTCACCTCACTAGATGAAGAGGTAGATGGACAAGAGAAAATAACATTTGGAGATAACTCAAAGGGCAAGGTTAAAGGATTGGGCAAAGTGGCAATATCAAATGATCATTCCATCTCCAATGTGCTCTATGTTGCTTCATTGAGCTTCAACTTGCTATCCGTTGGGCAATTGTGTGATCTTGGCTTCCAATGCTTGTTCATCAGAGAAGAGGTTGTTGTATCCAAGGTAGATGACAATCAAGTGATATTCAATGGATTTAGATACAACAACTTATATCTACTGGACTTCACCTCCGAAGATGTAAATTTGAAGACTTGCCTATTCACCAAAACAACACTTGGGTGGCTATGGCATAGAAGACTTGCTCATGTTGGGATGAGCTCACTCAAGAAGCTTATGAAGAATGATTTGGTGAGAGGGTTGAAGGATGTGAAGTTTGAAAAGGACAAGCTTTGTAGTGCATGTCAAGCCGGCAAGCAAGTTGCAAATACTCATCCAACAAAGCTTTCATGTCAACCACAAGAGTGCTAGAGCTCCTACACATGGATTTATTTGGACCAACAACATACAAGAGTTTGGGAGGGAATCTCTATTGTCTTGTGATTGTTGATGACTATTCAAGGTATACATGGGTATTCTTCCTTCATGACAAATCCGAAGTTGCATCTTGCTTCAAGAAGTTTGCCAAGAGAGCTCAAAATAAATTTGAAGTGAAGCTCAAGAAGAAGAAGTGACAAAAAGAATTTGACAACACAAACATTGAAGCTTATTGTGATGAAGTTGGGATCAAGCATGAAGTCTCGCAACTTATACTCCTCAACAAAATGGTGTAGTTGAGAGGAAGAACCGGACTTTGATCACTCTTGCAAGAACAATGCTAGATGAGTACAACACCCCCGAAGCTCTATGGGCGGAAGCAATCAACACCGCATGCTATGCATCAAACCGCCTATTCCTTCAAAAGTTCCTTGGCAAGACACCTTATGAGTTGCTCAATGGGAAGAAGCCGGATGTCTCCTTCTTTAGGGTGTTTGGTTGCAAATGCTACATCTACAAGAAGCGGCAACACCTAGGGAAGTTCCAAAGACGTTGTGATATTGGTTTTCTTGTTGGTTACTCATCGAAGTCCAAAGCATATAGAGTATTTAATCATGCCACCAGCTTGGTTGAAGAAACATATGATGTGGAATTTGATGAATCTAACGGCTCTCAAGGAGCACATGAGAATCTTGATGATGTAGGGGATGAACCATTGAGGGAGACCATGAAGAATATTCCGGTGGGAGACATCAAGCCAAAAGATGATGAAGATGATGTACAAGTCATTAACCAACCCTCTTCATCAAGTGTGCCACAAGATGGTGAAAAAATGGAAGAGTAGAAAATGAAGATACTCATATCTCCCATGAGCAAATGGTGGTACAAGCACAAGATGTTGATGCTCCACAACCTCCTCCTCAAGTGGTCAATAGAAGAAATACACCTCTCCTACAAGATCATCCACAAGATCTCATCATAGGGAGTCTATCAAAGGGAGTAATGACTCGATCTCAAAAACTTACTTCATTTATTGCTCATCACTCTTTTGTCTCTTGCTATGAGCATACCAAGGTAGAAGAAGCTCTTAAAGATCCGGATTGGATCAATGCCATGCATGAAGAGTTGAACAACTTCACTCGCAATGAAGTTTGGACTCTTGAAGCGCGACCAAAAGGTGCAAGAGTCATTGGAACAAAGTGGGTGTTCCGCAACAAGCAAGATGATCAAGGTGTTGTTGTGAGGAACAAAGCAAGACTAGTTGCAAAGGGGTTCTCTCAAGTTGAAGGTTTAGATTTTGGAGAGACCTTTGCACCGGTTGCAAGATTAGAAGCCATCCGTATCCTTCTTGCATATTCATCACATCATGAAATGAAACTATATCAAATGGATGTGAAAAGTGCATTTTTAAATGGCTTTATTAATAAACTAGTCTATGTTGATCAACCTCCCGGGTTTGAAGACCCTAGATATCCTAATCATGTTTATAGGTTGTTAAAGGCATTATATGGGCTTAAGCAAGCCCCAAGAGCTTGGTATGAGCGCCTTTGGGACTTCCTCATTAAGAAGGGCTTTACCATTGGGAAGGTCGACACCACACTATTCACCAAGAAGCTTGATGGGCATATCTTCATTTGTCAAGTATATGTTGATGATATCATCTTTGGATCATCAAATGAAGACTCATGCAAAGAATTTGGTGAATTGATGTCGAAGGAGTTCAAGATGTCCATGATTGGTGAGCTTACATTCTTTCTTGATTTTCAAGTCAAGCAAATGAAAGAAGGCATCTTCATCTCTCAAGAGAAATACACAAAAGATCTTCTCAAGAGATTCAAGATGGATGAATATAAGCCAATCAAGACACCAATGCCTACCAATGGACATCTCGACCTAGATGAGGGAGGTAACCCAGTTGATCAAACTCTCTACCGTTCTATGATTGGTAGCTTGTTATATTTAACCGCATCTAGGCCCAGCATCATGTTTAGTGTGTGTATGTGTGCTAGATTTCAAGCTAGTCCTAAGGAAACACATTTAATTGCCATAAAAAGAATCCTTAGGTATCTTAAGCACACACCAAGCATTGGCCTTTGGTATCCCAAAGGAGCTATATTTGAATTAATTGGCTATTTCGATTCGGATTACGCCGGATGCAAAGTTGATAGAAAAAGCACATCCAGAGGGTGCCATTTGCTTGGTAGATCACTTGTGTCTTTGTCCTCTAAGAAACAAAATACTATGGCTTTGTCCACCGCTGAAGCAGAATATATTGCCGTAGGTGCTTGTTGTGCACAAATATTATACATGAAACAAACTTTGCTAGACTATGGTGTAGTTCTAGAAAGAGTACCTCTTTTGTGCGACAATGAAAGTGCGGTAAAACTTGCAAATAATCTGGTTCAACACTCTCACACCAAGCACATAGATATCCATCATCACTTTCTAAGAGATCATGTTGCTAAAAATGATATATCACTAGAAGGTGTAAGAACCGAAGATCAATTAGCGGATATCTTCACTAAACCACTAGATGAGGCTACATTTTGTAGATTGCGAAATGAGCTCAATGTGCTTGATTTTAGTAACTTCACTAAAAATTGAGCTTATGTTGTCTCTTGCATTCATTGTAATATACAACATGTTTAATTTTTGGCAATGCATATAGGGCTTGTCTAACATGGTTAAGATAACCGCCAAAAAGTGTGTGAAGAAGCTTAACCTTGGATCAAACTTGACAAGAAACTAGATTTACTTACATAGTATTGCATATACATGGATGTTGTTTTGTCATTTTGTTCCATTTGCCCGCTTATTGCCTATTTTCTTAAAAAGAATTATAGCCTAGGGCAAAATATTTTGAAAAATATGAGGGTTTAAGAGAGGTCACTCACATCAGTCCCAGTTGGTGTTTATTTGGATCTTATTTGAGTTGGGACTTGATTGGGAACAGGCAGCGCAAAGGAACTTTGAAGTTTTGCTGGAAAAGGTGCATCGGACGCTGCATCGGACGCTGTTGTCCAGCGTCCGGTCAGTTCATAGGAGGTGAACTGCTGCTGAAGGAGTGACCGGACGTTGCGTTTGTGTGTCCGGTCAGGAAGGGTTCCAACGTCCAATCATTTGAAGGAAAAACAGGCTATACTGACCGGACCCTGCCTGCGTCTGGTCATGGACCACCGGACGCATCCGGTCGCGATTCTAGAGGAATTGGACCTCTCTGGAATCGACCGGACGCTGGGTGGTAGCGTCCGGTCGCTACCACCAGAGCGTCCGGTCAATGGAGAACGTGCGGTTTCTGAACTCTTTCCCTGTTTCCTTCTCCGTTATGCGTGGGATCTCCTTTTAACCGTCCATACTTTCGATATCAACCATATCCCGCAGTAGTGCCTAACCCTAATCGCCATAGCTGCGTGCCACCATCGTCCACCCCTGCTCCGTGCCCTCGCTAGCCGCGCACACCAGCGAGCCCCCTCGTGCGCTCAAGCTAGACCCGTGCGCCTCCCACGACTCAATGTCGTCATCGGCTCCCCTGCCACCGAGCGCCATCCAGCTGCCATGCCCTAGCTCTTCCTCCTCTTTGGAAAGGCCAAATCAGTGCTCTCAATTTCATTCGCCTATAACCTAGACCAAATTGCAAGCACTAATTTCAAATCATCCAGGGCAGTCAATCCATTCACCGTTCTTTGCAACCCTAGATCTAGCCAGGTCCGAGGTTTCCCCCGCGTGACGTCTCTTCCTTTTCTAGATCGCTGATCATCAGGTAGCTTGCCCATCGTCTCAATTTTGCACCTACATTGCTTGCTTCCTAGGTCTTTCACATCTATTAGATATATTGTATTTATTCATATATCCATCTATTCTATCGTGCAGCGAGTCGGTGCCGTTGAGGTTCTTATGGCAGTTGGCAATCAACTTGGAGCCAAGCTCATGAGTAAGGATCGAGGCCAAGCCTCAGGAGTGTCAGTTTGACAGTTGATCTTCATCAGCAGCAGTTTATTCTCTTGTCAGATCAGATGGCTCGCACTAAGAACGTTGGTGGTGGCCCAGGTGATGATGACCGGAGGCCCCCGCCTCGTAAGCCTATAGGACCAAAAGGCAAAGCAACAAAGTAGGTGACATCCAAGAAGCACAAGTACCCCGACGCAGAGACAGCGAGAGCAGCTGTAGTCACTGAGGCCGCAGAGCATGCTGAGAGAGGTGGTGCCCACAATGGAGTTGTCATAGCAGATCAGCTGCCACCAGATGCGTAGGGCAGACTAAGGGAGATTGAGCGACTTCATGGTAGTCCACCTGGGACTGTCATGATGGCAGGTCATCGTCTAGCTATTGAGGAGCCTCAGCATCAGGGGGAGTCCTAGCAGAAGCCACAGCAACAGCCCTCACCAGCAAAGCCCCAGCCAGCTCAGGACACTCAAGAGGGCCAGCAGGCCGAGGAGACCGAGCCGGCACCCCAGCTATGCTGCTCTGGTCGTACCAGTGCTATAGTTCCACCAAGGCTAGCTACATAGCATAGGGGTTCACACCCACCGCCTAGACCATAGGGTCTGCCTCCAGTGGTACACCTCGACTTGAGGGCCACCATAGCCAGACAAGTTCGCCAGTTGAGGTTTGTTGAGTTCGATGTATGGTTTCCTCCGAGGAGGGATGAGAGAGAAGTAGAGGGGTTCTACATGCTGCTCCAGGAGGATTTCTATAATACCTATCTCAACAGTGGGGTAGTGTTCAGATCTCAGAGAGTCTGCAGTTTAGAGTCTATTATGGCAGCAGCTGGAGAGCACATTCGCCCTACTTGTCATATTTGCCGGGGCTCAGAGATCTAATTGGCCGGACAGGAGTATATGTACCATCTTGGGTTCGGCAGTTTTATGCTTCACTCTACGTTGATCCGCATCACAACTTCATTCACTTTGCATTCAACGGCAGAGATTACAGGGTGATGAGTTTCAGGGTCCGGGAGATACTGAGACTACAGGATCAGCCTATCAAATTGCATGAGGTATGTTATGGATAGCAGGAGCCTCCTAGGCGTCCTCATGGAGGGTTGGTGCCCCCTATAGATCTGGTGCGACATTGCTTCAAGGAGCCCTTTGGTGAGGGGTCGAGCAGGAACCCTAGTGACCTGACTCCTATAGCTCGTGTGCTAGAGGCCATTATCAGGAGGACACTACTTCCCAGGTTGGGATACAGAGAGGGTCTAACTCACCTACAGCTCTGGCTCCTTAATGCTCTGATGCAGCAGACCGTGTTTGACATTTGGGACCTCCTTCTATCAGAGATGGAGGATACTATTGCTAAGGGCTTCAAAGGTCACAGACAGCTTCCTTATGCACATTAGGTCATCTTCTTGATGCTCAAGTGTGTGCAGGTCAGGACTCTTGAGATGGTTGCAGAGTACAAGGCTGCCACCACAGAATTTCCCACATATAATATAGCACAGAGGATCAGGCACAGCACTCCACAGGCACCCGTTCAGCCCAATCATCATCTAGATGTTCCAAAGTCAGCAGCATAGCAGGACGAGATCATTAGAGGCATAGCCGCTATAGAGGAGGAGCAGCTTGAGGCACAGCAGGGGATGACCGAGTCCAGTGATAGTTCTGATGATGACTATCTGCCGATTCCTCAGATGCCTCCACGCAGACATAATGCAGATGCCGGTAGTTCCATCTCAGCTCCACCAGCACCGTAGATGGACCCCGCATTGATTGCCATTCTTGAGCGGATGTAGCAGGATCAGGCACGACAGGCACAGGAGACTGCTGCCAACTTTGCATAGTTCCAGGCTCGTCAGGATGAGTTCTAGAGGCAGCAGCAGCTCCTCCAGCAGCAGCAGCAGATACTCATGTAGCAGCAGCAGCTTATGGGCTTTATGTAGCATGTAGTGATAGCACTTGGGGCCCTACTGCCATAGCCTTCGCCCCAGCTTGCTCAGCCTGCCTCCACCACGATGACTCCAGCTGTACAGCCCAGTGGGCTTTAGAGTCAGGAACTGCCTCCAGCTCCATTTGCATCACCCACGGTTCAGGTGTCCTAGTGGTTGTCCTCACAGGTGGTTGCCCCGCAGTTCACTCCATATCACACGGGCTTCTCACCGAAGCAGTCACCCTCGCTATTTGTGCCTAACACGTCAGTCTCTAGGAGTCTTGGAGCATCCTTCAGCGAGTTGACCGGCATGCCTACACCGCCTCATATGCATACCACCGGTCATTCTACAGCAGCCCCAGTCATAGTGACTACTTAGAGGCTCCCCTCGTCTGTCGCCTCTTCAGATCCTACGATAGACGTACTAGCAGCTTCACAGGCAGCACCTGCCCTAGCTCAGACCCAGACCGCTTCAGTGACACTTCCTGCTATAGAGGGTCAATTAGTACAGAGCTTAGGGTTAGATGATGATGGCGCCTAGTTCTAGCTTGCTCCTCATACCTCAGCGCCCGGCTCATCCACTGCAGCCCCACCGACCGACCCTTAGGTTTTGGTGTTTGACGCCAAAGGAGGAGAGGGTTCGAGTATGTAGACTCAGGGGGAGCGACTTTCAGGGGGAGCTAGTTATCTAGTATTAGCTTATTATATACATTTAGAGTTTTATCTGTGTGATACACTATTACTATTATGCATTCGTGTGTTACTTTCATGCATACTATTATATCTATGTGATAGTGCTATCTACATGATTGTGATATATGACATGTGTGCTCGCTACTTTACATCATTTATATGTCATATCACTTGTGTTATGCTCATTTGCCTTTGCTTCCGCATTTATACTCCGATGCAAATGAGCTTTGTTACTCGTACTCATGCATTAATTCATATCCTTTGAGTACATTGTGTTGGCTTGGGTCATATAAGCTTGACTAACACTTTTGTTCTTATCGACAAAAGCTTATATGAACCAAGCCCGTCAAAAACCTCACTCTTTCACATACTCGAGGTGGTATTGTCATCAATCACCAAAAATGGGGAGATTGAAAGCATCTAGGCCCCTAGTTGGGTTTCAGTGATTAATGACAATACAAGATTACTATAACTAACGTGTGTTTTGCAGATGCAATTAAGTTAGGTCATGGTAATGGAGATCGATTGGGCAATCAAAGTTGTCATGCCCCTACAATGAAAATCGTTTCGGTTTTCAAAGGATGGACGACAAGGTTAAGGATGACTAGTTCTAAGTGTCGATTGGAGATGGAGAGACACTTAGAGTAGTTTAGGACTTTGTTTTTCCTTTGGTCATACTATTAAGGGAGGTATGAACGGGTAGCTTGACCTAGTTGAGTCTAGTGAGTTAGGTGTGGTGCACACTTGTTAAAACTAGCTCTAGGTAGCTCCTACGAATGCCTAAGATCCATTGGAGCAAACTTCATTCACATATGATTGAGAGTTGGAAGTGAATAGAGGGTCAAATGCTGATCGGACGCTGGCCCCGGTGCGACCGAACGCTGGCCGCAGGGTCTGGTCAGTTCATTTGATCAATAGACTACGTTCGGTGCGACTGGACGCTGGAGAGGTCAAGTGACCGGACGCTGAAAGGCAGCATCCGGTCGACTCCAGTAAGGTTCCAAAGAAGGGAATCTGTGACCAGACGCGTCCGGTCAGTACTGACCGGACCCTAGGGGTTCAGCGTCCGGTTGAGTACAGTAAGGTTCCAATAAGGGTTTAATGCGACTGGACGCGTCCGGTCACCCCGCAGAAGCTCATAACGATTCGTTTTTTAGGCTGCCTTATAAATAGAAGCTCCACTCGTGTGTGGAGTTACTTTTGCTCATTCCAACAGCTAAGAAACACGTTTGTGAGTGCCAAGAAGAGCAAGGTCCTAGTGAGGTGATTGAGATTTGAGAATCCAAGAGAGTAGCCTCATTAGTGAATCAAGAGTAGCAAAGTGTGCATCCATCTTCTCATTAGGCTTCGCGTGGTCAAGTGAGAGTTCATGCTTGTTACTCTTGGTGATCGCCATCACCTAGATAGCTTGGTGGTGGTTGGGAGCTTGGTGATCACCCGGCGGAGCTTGTGGGTGACCCAACTCAAGTTGTGAGCGGCTTTGGGTGATTCGCCGCGATGGAGTGTCGAAGAATCAACCCGTAGAGAGCACTTGATCCTTGCGCGGATCAAGGAGGAGCTACACCCTTGCGCGGGTGCTCCAATGAGGACTAGTGGGGAGTGGCGACTCTTCGATACCTCAGCAAAACATCGCCGCGTTCCTCTCTCTCTCTATTTACTTTGAGCATTTACTTTAAGTATTTACTTTGAGCAATTCAATACTTGTTTTTATATTCATAGAATTGCCATGCTAGAGTAAGTTTGGAACATAGGTTGCAAGTCCTTTGTGCGTTAGTTTGATAGAAATACTTTTCTAGGCACAAGGGGTTAATTGGGCTATCCATAGGATTTGATTATTGCAAGAAAATTTAGAATTAGCCCAATTCACCCCCCCCCCTCTTGGGCATCTTGATCCTTTCACAAGCATCACTACATATTACTAGTCCTGGGGGGTCTCCTATGACACTATGCAAATTCTCTAAGAACCACTTCCAGTTGTCCTTAGTCTCTGAGTGGAACACACCAAATGCAATATGGTACAGCCAGTTATGCCCATCAACACCTGTTGCTGAAGCCAACTGTCCAGTATACTTTCCATTCATAAAAGATGCATCTACTCCTACAAAGGGTCTACAACCAGCTAAGAATCCATCAATGCATGGCTTCAAAGCAACAAAAACCCTCTTGAACCTATTCTTCTTACCAATCTTCTCCAACTCTATTTGTAGTCTACTTCCAGGTGAACTTATTTCTAGCTGTGCAGCCCAATTGAAAAGAAGTTGAAAGCTTTCCTCATACTTACCATGTATCTAATCCAAGGCTACCTTCAAACCAGACCACACTTTTGAGTACTTCAACTTTATTCCAAAGTCACCCTCCAATTTTTTCTTTGCCTCCTTTGCTCCCTTTGTTGGGTTATTCTTAACCCAATCTCCAATCCTATCTACACACCAGCCCTGACTGGCCATTTTCCCTTCTCTTAGCTTGGCGGTAGGACAATTGTGGGCAGCAGGAAGCTTTTTGATCTACAATAGCATAGGGTAAAAGAAAATGTTAATAGACAATAATACATGTTAACAGAGACAATGATACATCATAAATTAGAAAAGAAATGTACATGTACAGTCTTCTTATAAAAAATGGTGGAAGCATGTATGCGCCAAGGGCATCCCTCAGCAGCACACTTTGCTACGAACCTTTGCTTGTCACTTTTGTAACCAGGAGCAAGCTCAAACCCAGTCTTCACAGCATAATGTCTTAATGCTTTCCTGAATGAAATGATATCAGGAAACAGCTCCCCCTTCACAATCTTTGGGTTCTCAGGGTCATGCAATACCCTAATCTCCAGAGGATCATCATCATCCACCTCTGCCTCAACATGGACAAAGTCATTAGATGGATCAGCAGTACCATGAGTGTTAGCATTGTTAAATGGTTGTGGCTGGGCAAACTCAGTAGGTGGCGCTTCATCATACATGTCCTCATCATCAACTCCCACGTATTCTTCATCATTATCAAAGATATCTGGCTCTCTGGCTGCCTCTCTATCTGGCTCTCTAGCTGCCTCTCTATCTGGCTCTAACTCATCAGCCACCTCTGGATTCTCAGGAGAAGCACATGGCAAGGTTGTTGGCTCAGTACCACCACTACTGGGTTGTTTAGGCATGTTAGCATCATGAGTGCCTAATTCTGCTGCATCATCTGGAGGAACCACACAGATAGGCTGCAGTGCATCAAACTCAGGTTCCACACAAATTGTACTATCAAATACACCTACTATAACCTGGCAGCTCATCTCCTCCTTATGCATTTCAAACAAATCAACCATTTGTATCTCATCAACTAGTCTGACATCCTCATTCAATCTTTTGTCAAAGAACCAAACAGTGGGTGTCTGGTTAGTGCAAAGATTCATTTCAGTTGACAGATGTTTCAACAGCAAGTCTAGTGTCAGTGACCCATACTCCACATCCCACTTAAACACTGGGCCTTTTGTGTATGATTTCCTACCAGTCGAGTCTTTAGAAGCAAAAGCTTCGACTTTAACCTCTAGCATAAACATCCCACCCCTAAGAAGCAGTAATTTCATCCCCAAATCAAATGCACAAATCATCAGAATACCCCCAAATCAAACATCCCACCTCTAGCGCAAACATGGAGACGAAGGATGCAGAAAGGGTACCTGCTGCCGCTGTCCTCCATCACCGCCGGAGTAGTGGACGTGCACGGAGGCCCTACGACTGAGCTCCCCGCCACCAGGGTGCCTCCATCACCTCCAGTGGACGCCGTTAGGGTTTGTCTCCGTCGCCACCACCTCCAATCGCCGCCGTCAACCACTCCTCGATTCGCCGCCACCGCTCACGCCTGGTTCGCCGCGGAAAGCGATGGGGTTAGGGTTTGGTCGGAGGGATGAGGGGAGAAGAAGGGACGGTGGCGCGGGCGTGCGGCACAGAAGGGGGAAGAAGGCGAGAGAGGAACGGGGGCGACTGAGAAGAACCCTAACGGTGGCGCGGGCGTACCCTACCTTACCCTCTGGTACAGGGGCATTACGGCCCAATACCCAAATACGGCGCCTGCAGGTGGGCCCGTCTACGCTCCAGCCGTAGCAAAGGGCAAGAGAGAGGGAGAACCAGAATTGTAATGGCAAATTTCCAATAAGACGAAAAGTAATGGCGTTCTTCAAAACTTGAAAATTTATAATGGCAAGAAACCAAATAACCCCTTTTCTTACCGCATTTACATTCCAAATGTGCTCTACTAGCGTGGCCTACCTTTTCTGGAGTAGCTTAGGCTAGTCAATATAATTGGCTCTAATTTGATAAACTGAGTTTGGGTAGATAGATAACACTAGATAAACTTAAATGCACATTAGTTGTAATGAGAATTCAAGTAGAGTCCAAGGTTAAATTTTTAGCAATCCAACTCACCTCTCCTCCTTTTGGATGCGCACTCGAGTTACCTACAGGTGGAATGAAGTCCCGCGGTAGTCTGGCTATGAATTTTCCAAGCTATCCGATTGGAAGATATTTATAGGTGTATGATTCAATGTCATAATCTTTGAAAGGATAATAATTCAACGAAGTGAGTGTAGCTAAGTTGGTTGGATTTCTTGTAGTGAAATCTGACTATTTGGGTTAAAGTTATCAACTTGACACATGACACATAATTGTTTGGGTTAAAGTTGGTTCGATCTCCTTGGCCAGGCACCACAGGCGCGTGTCCTTCTCCGGCATCCACGCGCGCGGCAGGCTGAGGTGGACCAAGATTGTCGTCGCCCTTCGCGCGTTGGGGCGGAGCATGCAGACTCCTCCATCTCCACGAGATCGAGACCGCGACCGCCGTACGTCACCGGATCCGCATGAACAGAGCCGCTCTTCTCCTAGATCCTGGCTGAGTGGATCGGTCGGTGATGGGATGGGATTTGCCTGTTTGCCCGCAGTAGGGAAGGGGATCGAGCGGAGCTCTGGCTCGACCCATGCAGACCGGCCGCGCCCCAGCTCCCTGGCTGGTGGCGCCGACCGCAGTGAGATCGCAGGGGCTGGCCACGACGAGCTCCTCGCGGGTGGGGAACGTGTGGACGCCGAGGATCTGGCCGGAGTGGTGGTGGCCGGAGCACCGCCGTCGTCCTTCTCCGCTCGAGCACGCACGCACTGAGAGGTGACTCGACTGGACACCGAGCCCTGGCCAAGCCAGGCTCCAGAAAACGGCCAACACTCACGTCCTTTGGAACCACGCCAGGGGGGTATGGTGGCCTCCGGAAACCTGGCTACAGCCATCAACAACCAACCAAACAAGCCCATTTTTGGCTCTAAAAAAACAAGCCGGGAGTTGGACACCCAACCAAACATACCCGTAATAGTTCAAATTTGTTAGATCATCCTCCTACAAAGCTATTTCCTCCATTTGAAATATAAAATGTTTTAGCTTTTTTACTTACGTAGTCTTTACCATACACTTAGATATATATTATGTTTAGCAAAAATAATATATCTAGAAAAGTCAAAACGTCTTATAATTTAGAATAGAGAGAGTATTTAAGAGTAACAAAATGGTTCCAACAGGATAGCTTTGATATCTTTCGGTGGCTTGACTTTGAAATCTTTACCGTGGACCACTGTGGTCTGTGGGTGGTGCATAATGAATGGGATAGCTTTGATATCTTTCGGTGCCTTGACTTTGAAATCTTCAAAGTCGTTACCGTGGACCACTGTGGTCTGTGGGTGGTGCATAATGAATGGGATAGCTTTGGATGTGTCCATCTCTAATATATATATAGAACTGTATTGCCTTCCTTTTGTTCTGAACTGCAAGGAGAATGATGTCTCGTGCTACTTATCTCCTTCCCCTCTTCGTAGTACTGATACACCTCCGTTCACTAGCTTCATCCACTTCCTATGGCAACCTCACAGCCCCTTCGTGCCATCCAGACCATGCTGCAGCACTCCTCCAGCTCAAGCAATCCTTCCTCTTCGACTACTCCACCAACACCCTTCCTTCATGGGAAGCAGCCACTGACTGCTGCCTCTGGGAGGGTGTTGGCTGCGACAGTGTCTCTGGCCAAGTCACCGTTCTTGACCTCAGTGGCCGTGGCTTGTACAGCTACAGTCTTGACAGAGCGCTCTTCAACCTCACCTCGCTCCAGCGACTCGACCTGAGCAAGAATGACTTTGGTGGATCATGTATTCCGGCAGCTGGCTTTGAGAGGCTTTCGGTACTCACACACCTTAACCTTTCTTACGCAGGTTTCTATGGACAGATTCCCATTGTAATAGGCAAACTCTCGAGTCTCATATCCTTGGATATTTCGTCAATCCATAACATTGATGTTGAAATGGAGACATTGTATAATGTTGTTGACAGCTATAGCATTTTGGTCCTACAAGAACCAAGTTTCGAGACACTAGTGTCAAACCTCACAAATTTGAGAGAGCTCTACCTTGACGGAGTGGACATAGCTAGTGGCGGAGAAGACTGGGCCAGAACGCTTGGAAAATATGTTCCTCATCTTCAGGTTCTTAGCATGGCATATTGCAGGCTTGTTGGTCCTATCCATTACTCCATGTCACTTCTCCGCTCTATTGAAGTGATCAATCTCAAACTGAATGGAATTTCTGGGGTGGTTCCAGAATTCTTTGCAGATTTTCTCAATTTAAGAGTTCTTCAACTCAGCTTTAATAATTTGAGAGGCAGCTTTCCTCCCAAAATCTTTCAGCTGAAGAATCTGGGAGTACTGGATGTGTCAAATAACGAACAGCTATCGGGGAATGTTCCAAAATTTCTCTATGGGAGCTCCCTGGAAACTTTGAATCTGCAGGATACCCTTTTCTCTGGCGTCACTCTGAGCTACTTTGGCAATCTCACATCTTTGACAGATCTGGGAATAGATGGAAGATCAATTTTTACGGAGCCTCCCTATTTTTTTATAAACAAGCTGGACCATATTAGTACCTTGCGACTCTCTTCGATAAAATTTTTATGGGAGGTAGGGTCAAAATTCTCATGGATTGGTGATCTCCAGAGCTTGACAACATTGAAACTGTCTGATTGCTACTCCACCAAGACAATGCCCTCCTGGATTGGAAACCTCACCAATTTGAGAAGCTTGGATATCAGGTATTGTGATTTCATTGGGCCAATTCCACATTCAATTGGCAACCTCACGACATTGGAATATTTGGCAATCTCTCGTTGTGCTTTCTCGGGTCAATTACTCTCTTCCGTTGGCAATCTCAGAAACTTAAGATTCCTGCAAATATCCTATGATTATCATGGTTTATCTGGCCCTATAACACCGGCAATTGGACATCTCAACAAGTTGGCAGTATTAATACTTAGAGATTGCAGCTTTTCTGGGAGAATACCAAATACAATTGCCAACATGACTAAACTGATTTTTCTGGACCTTTCACAGAATGACCTTGTCGGTAAGATTCAAAATCCAACTATCACATTATACCTTGTAATTTGTGAATTATGCATCAAATGAGATTATATGTTAGAACCATTAACATGCATGAACCCATGGCAAATTTTGTCATAAATAACATATGCCATTTTTTGTTCTTAAATATTTCTTTCTTTATTATCTCTATCTTACTATTACGCATTAGAGGTGTTAATCCTTATGAGACATGTTAGAAAAAAGATAATTTAAAAAAATCTCACAAAAAAATCATCCGACCATTAATTCCAGAAACTCTAATTAATAATAATACACAAGATCTATTATATTTTCTCAAAAATATTGGGAAAAGAGAAAAATTCCTATTTGATACTAAAAAACGGCTGCTTTCTTATTTGACACCCAAATTTGAAATCTTTCCTATTTGTCACATCTTTTATTTTTTTCTTACCTATTTGAAACTTCCGTTAACTCCATTAACCAGCACCGTTAACTCTCCTCATGAGCCAATAGAAAAGGACTAAAATGCCCTTGAGCAAATAGACTACAACGCTCTACCTTAGTAAAATTATATCTTTTTCATATGACGTCGGACGAGAATAATTTTTATATGAAACTTTTAGCCTCTCAATGAGATCTATAACTTTCTAGTTTTGAGCTTTTTCATTTGAGATCGTTAAGATGCTAACAAAATATAAAGTTTCAGTAGCATATTAATCGCGTACCAGAGCTTGTAGCCTTAGAAAAGTCATATGTTTCTTGTATAGCGTTGTGTAAAGATACTTTTTATATGAAAATTATATCTCTCGATGAGATCTATGACTTTTAGTTTTTGGCTTTTCCATTTGAGGTCTTTATGATGCTAAAAAAATATAAATTTTTAGTCGCATATTAATCGCTTACCAGGGCTTGTCTTCTTAGAAAAAATCATATTTTTCTTGTACGGATAAAAATACTTTTAATACGAAAGTCGTAAGACTCTCGATGAGATCTAAAACTTTTAAGTTTTTATTTTTTCATTTGAAGAAACATAAAAATACAAAAAAAAATAGCAATAGCCAGCAAAAGGAAACAACATGATAGGAAATAAACAACATGGGCAAATGGTCTTTTCATCTGAGACTTAACACCGTTGGAACTCTAAAATGATGGAAGTGTCAAATAGGAAAGAAAAAAGTAAAAGGGGTGACAAATAGGAAAGATTTAAATTTTGGGTGTCAAATAGGAAAGCGAAAGTTTTTTTAGTGTCAAATAGGAAATTTTCTCTTTAGCTTAAAGTAACCACTAAAATCTAGATCTAGATTACCAACCTCTATCACTAAAATAACATAAAGTAGCCTCTAAATCTATATCTATATTATAGTTTTTACTCATGCCTGGCATTAAGAAAAATATTATAAAGAAACCCCTAATCTTTATCCTAATTTGTAATACCTTGGCCTAATATCCTATAGTAAGGCCCATGTGGGTGTGGTTGTAGTTAATAGGTCTAGTAGCACCTTGTGCGGAGCCAGGAATTATACATAGGGGGAGCCGGTGAAAGAAATTTGAAGTATATATGCGAAATGAATGTTGCTCATTTACTTATGTTCTTGTGGTGGAACTTGACCATTAATCATCATTGTAGTTGTTCATATTATTCTAGATTTACAGTATTTAACAATTTAACAATGCTAATTTACTGTGGTATGTAATTGTATTTGTTGACAGCGAGGCGCATATGGTGACTTAGGAATCTTGAAATCTACTAGATTAGTATTTCGAATGTTCTCATAGTGAGGCAGAATATGTGTTTGTTTACAGGGGTGAGTGTGCGTGCATGCATATAAGTGTCTACATATGTAGTGCGATTATAGTAAAAAGTGAATCGGTACAATAATAATAGTGCCGCTCAATAAACTTATGCCGATAAACTATTGATCACCACCGAATTGTTATTCCTATTGGTTAAGTATGCGTTTAGTAAAATATAAAATATAATGAAATGCAAGTATGCATTTAGCAAAACCTAAAATTTTATTAAATATATCCTGATATGGCAGGCAATCAAATTTAGATTGATTAAAATTAAAATATTTTATTCTAATGTGTTTTGTGGGATTTTATTGTCTATATATTTCTTGATATAAATATTGATATTAAACTATATGTAAGGAAAATGGACCCTAGGCCCATTTACTTTGGATTTTGGTGTTCGATAACCAACACAATCAAATTGGACTAATGAATTCGCAAGTAATTGTTTTGTAGTTCAATAGGGTGCAAGAGTCTTTTGCGGTAGAGATAGCAACACATTAGCAAAACCGTAGTTACAGATTTAGATAGATTACTTTTTTGCATAGGTTTTGCTAGGGTGAAATTAGAGGCTATAGTTTAGAGTAGATTTTTAAGTTGCCTAATTCCCCCCCCCCCCCTAGGCATTATGGTCCCTTACACTCTAGATTATGTAAAAAAATATTGTTGATTTGTTAGGGCGACCATGGCCCCTGCCGGCTCCCCTTGGCTTTGCCAATGAGTAACATGTAACACCCTAAAGGAAAACAAAAAAACAAAAAAATCCTTATGATGTATTACCACACTACAATCTAACAAGAACACATAATTAGAGAACACGGAGGCAACAAACTGATCTAAGTTGAGCATTAAATTAAGTCTTCTACGATGACATAAACAAAGGCATCTTCAAAGACAGCTAGCAAACCCAAGGTGTTTATTACAATGCATAGAAAACCTCGGACAACCAACTAATTTGTCGTAACAAAAGTGTTTGTTTCAATTATATGCCAATAAGTGTGCACACATGCTGCTACTCCCATTGTGACAAAGCATCCTTGAAGCTCACGTACCTGAGATGGGGGAACAAGCGTGTGAGGTTTATGGAAAATCTCAGCCAGAAAACTACTTCAACCATGTTATTTAAATTACAGTATGATTAAGCATCAAATTTAAATAGTATAATAATAAAGACATCAACTGCTTTATAGAAATATAAATATACTTTCAAGTGCAATGCAGATGATGCAATACAATGCTCTTCGCTTCTACCCACACGTCCTAAGGAGAGGGAGTAACGGCTGCAACCACTTTGCTTATCAATGTGCGTTGCTGGCAACCACATTGCTTATCACGTGTGTTGTTGTACTGGTACTTGCCGCACCAATTCGGCTATGGTTTGTTCTATGCATATCAACAGGAAGAATGCAAATACAATGTTGCCATGAATGCAGTTAATAAACTTCAGAGTTCATAATTTAATGATCATTACCACAAGGTATAAAATAGCATACTTAAGAGTAAATAGATATAAATACTTCAAATTTTAGATTTATCTTGCTAGTGTGGGATACTGAACTTTAATGAAGACAATTCAAACAACAAAGTTAAAGCATAGTGGACCACAACGCCACTTTTACTTGCCTTTACCGATGATCGATCAAAGAGTTGGGCACACTCCACTAGCAAACCACTTGATCACAATTAATACTAAGTACCAACACTGTCATACAAACAAGTACAACAAAAAGCACAATAGCGCCTCGTACCCGACGTTTAAGCATCTACCATTTTGCTACTGTTCATGACACTGTCCCTTCTCTTTTTCGTACACATTAAACCAAACATTCAAAAATTCTAAAAATCTACCAGATCATACAAAACTATATTATCTACATCTTTGGTATTATAGGGTTTTGCATACGAAGTCTCCAAGATGGCCTAAATAACCATTAATTGAACTCTTCTGTCGACCAAAACATGACATCCAATTTCAAAAATTCAAAACTGGAGATATGCTCATCCAAAAATTATGTACTTTACTAATATGGAAAGCATGATAAAAAGTCTACAACTTTTGTTCCTATCAAATGATGAACTTATGCCATTAAGAGGATCATAAATTGATTAGATCTAAATCTGTCTAGATTTTCGTTACTGAAAAATAGTCACCTTATAACAATGATAAAACCCAAAATACAGAGGCTATGATCATCTTCTTGGTGTCACAACAAAGGAATTGAAGTCCTCTACAACTTTGTCCACAGCCACAAAATTTATTAAGGCCTCTAAGATACACCAAAATAAATATTAACAGAGAATGCTCAGTCTGACGAGATTTCAAACATGGTAGAAATTAATTTCAGGGATTGCTCCAACTAAACCACATCTAAAAAAGTGATTTAATCCATGAAACTTCATCAAAAGAATTGGATCATGATTTAGCATCTCACCTAGGGCAGCCACAGCAAGAACACCGATGAAACACCCTGCGTCTACTCCTCTTCCCTTCTTCCCTCCTCCACCGCACCACGATTCTTGCCGTTTCAACTCTCTCGCCGCCACAATCTACTCCAAACGTGTCAAATTCATCATGGACAGCTGAGGGGAACGAGAGATTGATGGGGAAAACTGAGAGAGGAGATGATGTCAAACCTGTTTTAGGGAAGAACGGCAGGATGAGCAGCGACGACGGCATGCCCTAGTCCCTCTCTTCCTTCTGTCCCCCTCTGTTTTCTTCTTTTCGTGTACAGAGATGTGGCTGCTAGGGTTGGACAGGGGTGGCAGACGCACGGAAGTCCAACTCAACAATTGCAACAGCCATGGGCACTGTAGATGCATGATTACTGTAGCCGCACGTTACTGTTACTGGAGCACGTTTTCTTTTCCATGTCAGGACTTGTGACAAGCGTAACTCCGCAATCCAAACTCTCGTTAAAGCATATGAATTGTCAAACGGAAACGATTCGACAAGCTCTACGCATTCACGACCTCCGATAAACCATCTAACAACTTATAAAAAAGTCAACTTTTGCCTCTCTTTAAAGTGCCCAGTCAACCTTCTATAAAAAACACCTAATCCATATTAAAATTCATATTTATAACATTTGTTCTCGGGGTATTACATAACATCATGAAAGTTTCGGTAAGGGAGGACCAACTTATAATCCCTGTTGTTATTTTAGTAACTAGTTCATCAACCCATGCTCCTATAGCCCACCTACACAAATCATCCCAACAGTTTTGTTTCTACAATGTCGCTGTTGCTTGTTGTGGTTTGATAGATGTCATGCCACTATTTTACGCAGAGGCCTGGAGTGATATTGGTTTGATTGTATCACCTTTATATATATAATGTCTAACATCAATAAAAATTTCTTTATCTAAGAAAAAAAATGAATGGTAGTGTTCTGCTGGGAAAAATGAAGATGGACAGCCTACACAAACTTCAGAAACACAGAATGAGTTCTTTCCATGCTATTTGATGAAAGAATGGAGTATACAAAATTATGTCCAAATTGTTATTGTTAGTTCGTTTTGATGTTCTAGACTGTCCCTAGAAAAGCTGTCTCATTTTCTTAATTACTAATTTTTCACAGAATATGCACTTTGTTCTCTGAACACGAACTTAACATAGCCCACCCTTGAGTTTGTTGCAGGGGATGTGCCGACATTTCTATTCACTTTACCATCATTATTACAATTGGATCTTTCGTCGAATCAACTTTGTGGACCCATACAAGAGTTTCATACAATATCATCAGACATGAAAATTGTTCGTTTAAATCACAATAAACTCAGCGGAAATATTCCTTCATCGCTCTTCCACCTCATAAATTTGGTTGTTTTGGATCTCAGCTCAAATAACCTGACAGGTTTGGTAGACCTTGACTCTTTTTGGAAACTAAGAAAGCTTTCTATGTTGCGTCTATCCAACAACAAGTTCTATATCAAGGATGGACAAGGAAGTAACTCCACATTCCCTTTATTACCAAAACTCCGTAGATTAGGACTGAAGTCATGTGGCTTGACCGAAATTCCTAGTTTCTTGGTACACCTTGATTATATCACTACACTGGACCTTTCCTGCAACAAGATACTTGGGACTATTCCAAATTGGATATGGCAGGCATGGGACCATAGCCTTAAATTTTTGAATCTTTCGAACAATGTGTTCACATATTTGCAACTCACTTCATATGTTCTCCATAACAGTAATTTGGAATATCTTGATTTGAGTTCCAACAGAATCCAGGGCCAGATCCCAATCCCAAACATGTTGACGATGGTTAACAATTCAGAACAAATCTTGGATTATTCCAATAACAGATTCACATCTATTATGTCAAACTTCACTTTGTATCTTAGCCAAACTGTGTATCTCAAGATATCCAACAATAACATCACAGGCCATATACCACCCTCAATTTGCAATTTAACTTATCTTAAAGTCCTTGACCTGGAAAATAACAACTTTAGAGGGCAGGTTCCATCTTGCCTGATAGAAGATGGCAACTTAAGTATATTGAATTTGAGGGGGAATCACTTCGAAGGAGAGTTGCCTTATAATATTAATAGCCAATGTGATCTACAGACAATAAATATAAATGGAAATAACAATCAAGGACAGTTGCCGAGGGCTCTTTCTAAATGCATTGATTTGGAGGTTCTTGACGTTGGAAACAATAAAATTGTAGATGTTTTCCCATCTTGGCTTGGCAACCTTTCCAATCTTCGTGTCCTTGTATTAAGATCCAATCAATTCTATGGCACACTAGATGGCCCTTTCAGAAGTGGAAATTTCCAGGGGTACTTCTCGATGATACAAATAATTGATATTGCCTCAAACAATTTCTCTGGCAATGTGAAACCACAATGGTTCAAGATGTTTAAATCTATGATGGAGAAGATGAATAACACTGGACAGATCCTGGGTCATTTTGCATCCAACCGATATTACCAAGATACTGTTGCAATAACAGTTAAGGGACGATACATGACATTTGAAAGGATATTGACAGCCTTAACTTCAATCGACTTTTCAAATAACAAACTCAATGGTACCATTCCAGATTTGGTCGGAAACTTTGTTTCACTACACATATTGAATATGTCACACAATGCATTCACAGGAAATATTCCTCCCCAATTAGGCAAGGTGAGCCAGCTGGAATCACTAGACCTGTCATGGAACCACCTTTCTGGGGAGATACCACAAGAGCTAGCAAATCTCACATTTCTTGAAACCTTGGATTTGTCTAACAACAATTTGGAAGGGAGGATTCCACAATCACGCCAATTTGGAACGTTTGAGAACAGTTCATTTGAAGGTAACATAGGCCTTTGTGGAGCACCCTTGAGCAGACAATGTGCCAGTTCACCTCAGCCAAATGAGTTGAAACCAAAAATGCCGCAAGATCATGTCGATATAACTCTATTTATGTTTGTTGGATTGGGATTCGGACTTGGATTTGCAGTTGCTATTCTTGGCATACAGGTTCCACTTGGCAAATTCTATAGAACTATAAGCATTTTGCAAAGCTGATCCTAAGTCCCAAGGGACCTATACACGCACAGTTCGCATGTATGCATTACTGGTAAGGAGAATGACACTTAGATGGATTATGTGATTATTCATCTCTATATTCTATCGATACTTCTAAAGTATATCATGCTTATGCTAGTATGCTACTTGTAAGAGCATTTTTTTTAAGATACAAGTGCATTTTGTTCTGGTATATATTAATAAAAAAGTGAATTGATCCAATTTATGGGAGAAACTAAGCCCAAAAGCCATACAACCACTACTTACAAAACTACACCATGTAGCACGATCTCCAACTACTAACATGTGATGGAGTTCGTCACGACTACTATCGTTGCCAAGCTTACCACTAGAAAGTAGCTTTGGCATCACATCGACGGACCTCAGCAATGTCTCAAGCTATAAGACAAAGACTCATCAAAGCACCAAGTTGCCACCCTAGTCCAAAAATGGCTAGAAAAGACGAAGTATATCACCAAGGTTCTCCTTGCCAACCACTATCACAACCAAATGAAGCACCGAACATGACACAAGATTCTCACCACAATACCTTCAAGAAGGTCATGATGCTAACAGCGTCATTGTCGTTGGCTCAAAAATATGTAAGGTTTTTACCCAAAGAAAACTAGTAGGGTAGGATGGAGTGGATGCATCCAAGGAGGAAGCAGCGCCCACAAACATCATCGTCTAGTACTTCTCCCTAACCTCAACCATCCTACCTCTATCTGCCACGACAGCACACCCGACATCACAGCAAGTGCAACACATGGAGGCGATAAAGAATCCAAAGGAGACAATGGGTTGACGTGCATCTGGCCGAGTTGGAAAAAACCCACCGCAGGCAAAAACTAGCACCCATCACTCCCCGGCAATGTCCCTATTAAGTGTCAAATAGGGGTAGATTAAATTAGCGAATTAAGACCATAACAATCCGATTAACCCTCCAAATTAACTAGGGGCTCGGGGGCTACACCCATTGTATGCGCTCACGCGCACCCTAGCCAATCGATAGATGGCCCACTTTAGAAGAAGCCCCCGCACCGAAGGATAAGCCAAGAAGCCAAGTCCCCGCTCGGGCCGCCATCGCCCCGGGGCTCAGGGGCTTGGCCATGCTAAAGTGTCTCCTGACCTAGGGGCGTCTGTCAAAGCAAGCATCGCCACGTTCGCCCCGGCCTTGGCTTGAACCAGGCTCCAACCCAGACCGACGCCGGGAATATGTCCTGAAATCTATCAGGCATCCGGAGCCCGACAGACAGACAGGCAGAACAGCAAGGTGTCATGCTCTACCGAGGGCCTATTTTCTCCGCCCCCGCGAGGCTGTGTCGGCCACTTCTGGCGTAGGGTTACGCCCGGTACGTGACGCGTCATGACAAGGACTCTCCACATACATGCAGTCTGGAGGACTCCAGGCCCACATGGTAGAAGATGAATCTTGGTGTACAAAGGAAGCAGCGAGAAGGCGGACTCGGGGAAGGCACAATAGCGGCAGACAACATCTGACGGTCAGCTCTAGGTAGTGGTAGAAGATGTTAGGGGGTAGTTGGAACATTGTCAGCCCCCTGCTACAAGACAATGGAGGGCGTATGATGCCGCCGAAGAGGAACCAAAGCCTAGGATGAGAGACCCTAGGAAAAACCCCACAATCACGTAACTTGTACTCCTATCACCCTCCGCTATATAAAGCGAGGGCATGAGCTCCTATAGAAAGGATTGAACTCTAGATTAGCAAACCAAAAACACCCCAAACTCGTTGCGTACCTTCCTTGAGATACTCTGGAGGGCTGACTCGAAGTACGACTCTAACAAAGCAGAAAGTTACCACCTGGCACGCGAGTGCTAATGCATCCACGGAGAGGTTCCACACACCGACGAGCCTGAAGATATGCCTCCGGACCTAACTCTGACCCAGCAGGGCGCCTAACAACGAGAGAAGGGGCTCTGGGGCCCACAGGCTAACCTGGATGCCAAACACATCAAGCTCAAGTTGAAGCGGGAGGAGATGGAGTGCCAGCAAGCCAGCAGCGCACACACCCGCGCGTAGCGTCCAGCGGGGCATCAACAATGACGCGACGGCTCCAAGCCCGCCTCGCTTCCCTCATACGATGCACAACATGGCGGTCGCTGCCTGCTATCTGGGCGACATCCCGGACACACCGGACCCGGAGACCAATGAAAAGATCCGGGAGCCTCGGCACTTCCTGAACATCGCCCTAAAACAAAGCCAACTCGCTGTCCCGGCGCCACAACGCCACTAACTCAAGGCCGTCATAGCAGGTGCCGCCTCCGGAAGAGAGCGCGTCGCGAGGTAATGCGCGGGGTAACATCATCTAGTTTATTCGTGTGATCTTCAACTACAAAATTTAGCATTAGTGTCATCTATCTTTCTAGATGGCTTAAGACATTCAGAGTGGGGGTTACTGTATCAGAATTTATGAAAGCAGATGTAATTCTTCATTCAATGGTATCTTCAAACTTGAGCAGGTATTGCCTCTAATGCCTCTTTACCCGTGATACCTTCTTTGAGTTCTTTGAAATATACTTCATAGTCCTTTTCAGACGGGGGATTTGAAGGGTCAATCACATATGGTTCGCTAAATGGAACAGTGCTCTTGACCTGATCATAAGAATTACCACCATTAGCTTTGTCTCTAAAGATAGTTGACAATAAGTTCTGCCCTAATATTCTTGCAAACAAGTTACAGGATTCAACCTCGAAAGTTTTGCCCACTGCATTTGGGCTTGCCAGAGCTGCTACACAAATACGGGCAACTTCTTCCCTTGATATCTTTCCCTGAGATGTTTCAAGAATGTTATTAAATCAATTTTGTGGGAAGGAAGAGCAGTAGAGCACATTGGGAATTGGGATATCAGGATGACGGTGCTTCCAATACATACTGTAATGTTGTCCCCCTGGTCAAAGATGAGATCGGCTCCAGCCGGTTCCTCAGTTAATGCACATGGCCGCACAATAGTGTACGGAATACCGCTTTCCCGAATTAAATCCTCTCCCTGAAAAGCCACCTCAGACGTTATATAGGGGTTCCAAGATAACCAACATGAAAAAATGAGCAGCACAGTTGCTCAGTCTATATTTTAAGTACTTATTAGATGCATATTGATGGTTTATTTGCAGTACAAAAAAATGTACAATTGTGATTTTTATGTCAGGAGAAATAAAAAAAGCATTCATCATTAGTAAGAACGAGAGACAGTTTTTTATATAAAGATGTGTTTAAGACAGTGAGCATGCCTTCAACTTGTAAGTTAAAATGGAACCAAGCTCTTTGTTCAATCGAACAGCAGGTGGCTGTTTGCTTAAATCTAGCCCCGGTCTTTCAGGTCTTGTAACTCCTGCAGAACTCACATGAACGAACCTTCATACAAAAGAAAAGCAAGCCCAGTTAGTCCTAAATGGTTCCAAAAAGAAACTGAAAAATGAAGTGGCTATGTATCTGTTGTACTGATGTCATTGCCTGAAAACTAGTAATAAACAAACCTTGGAGTGATTGGCTCGTTTATGTATGCTCTAATACTCGAAAAAGGAAGCTCAAATGGACCTTCAGTAAATGTTGGGTTGAGTATTCCATCGTATTCAAATTTGCTAAACATAAGCTACAAAAATTGTCACATCAACTTTTAGATGAGAGTTTACCAATTCTTCAAATGTTTACTGATGAAGGAAATAAAAAGGAAGAAGTGCTACTTGTAGTGAAGTAATGTTGCTTGCATCGAAGGGTGGAGCATCAGTCATAGTACGAGCACGGAATACAGGTCTCAGAGAAGAGAAAGGTACTTTAACCTGATCCAGGAATAAGAACATAGTTCTAAGTTGCTGAAACAAATTATGAAGATATTTACAGCATGATATGACATACACTTTGCCATTCCCCCTTAGTTGTGTCAAAACTTGCTGTATAGCCAACAGTATCCCACTCATAGCTAGTCCGTATAATGAGTTTATACCGTCGTCCATCACCTTTAACTCGTAACTCAATACCATCATATGCTGACAGGTCCTCTGGCACAGTAAAATTCTGCCATTCAAGTAAAGTATCATACTGTTAGCAATGTAACATCAGTATAAATAGCATACATTGATAAATAAAAATATGTAATAGAGTTACTCCATCAAGTTCTATAATTCTTGTCATTTTGAACTACGACACGGTCTCCAAAACATATCTTTGATGCAGATTTCCTATTATAATACTCCCTTCATTCCAAATTATAAATCACTTTAGCTTTGTCCTAACTCAAACATCTCTAACTTTGACCATGTTTATTGAAAAATGCACCAGCATCTATGACATCTAATTAGTTTCATTAAATTTTCCATGAAATAGGTCTTGATAACGCATTTATTTGAACTAGATGTTAACATATTTATCTAAGAACTTGGTCAAAATTAGAGAAGTTTGATTTAGGAGAAATCTAAATGGAACTATAAGTTGGAATGGTCCATATATACAAAAAATCAACATACTAATCTATTCATGTTGTCTTAGCATCATCAAACTCAATATTAAGTTATCAGTAGCTAAAGTTTTAAAAGTTTAACCTCAATTTTGTCCAAAAAACTACAAGGATTATGGAACTGGAGGGAGTATAAGTTATTAGGTGTCTACAAAATTACACTTGCTTGTGACGGAAGAAACCAATTTCATTTATTTGCATGAAACAGCGCAGGATATAGTTGATCATTGCAAATAACACAGCACACAAATAATAATTAAATGCCTAGCAGTAATTTTATTCCTCAGAATTTCATGGAAGTAACTACCTTTGTCCTTATACTAGTAAACCCACCGTTATTTGAAGTAGATACAGTTCCTACAAGGAAGGTAGATTATCCACAGCTTATCAGCTTACAATACCATCATTTCAAGCAAATGGAACAATCTCATATCCAAAATTCAGTGAATAAAAATAAAAATAAAAATACCTTTGAACAACCCAGTTGGTCCACTACTTTCACTTCCTGTTGGCAGGATTTGGAATGTACTTTCACTAACACCACCCATTACAACATCATCAAGAGCTCCCCACACAATCTTTCCAGATAAGTTGCCTACATAAAAATGAGATTATTGTGCTAGCTGTTAAGGAAAATAAACTCATAAAAAGTAAATAAATACATTTACATGAAATAAAACAATCATGATTAGCAAAAAACGTATTTACTTAATGTTATAGTACATGTTAGAGAAACGAAGGACCTGGCTGTTATGGTAGGATACGATTAGTTACGATTGATTGGTTGTAATCTCCTAATTAGTTTCCATCTCACAATTAAGTTTTCATACCAAAAGGATGTACTAGTAATATGCTATGCAACAATAGCCAAATGATCAATTATCAACTATATGGGAACAGGATTACATGATCCCAGGCCCATATGCTTGTGGACACACTTGGGTTTTCAGCACACATAGTAGTGCCAGACTACATATATGAAAATGAGTATAACAAAGACTTTTAATTTGATCAGGAAAATAAGCCAATGAAAGGTATACCTTTGAGCCCAAATAGCAGTTTCCCTTCACTCAGTCCAACACTATTCTTTATGCCATTAATCAAGTTTTGCATTCCAATGTACTCAACCATTTCAGGTGAAGGTCCCTTGATCTGATTGGAGAAACATCTAATGTTGTGAGCTTGGGACATAGCAAGAGCTGTAATTTTTAGGAGAACCAGGTGCTCCATAATATACATGTGAAGAATTTCTGATACCCTACCTCAGGTTCGAAAAATTTAATGCCCTGCATGAATTCAAGACTGAAGTGTCACACTGATGTAGCCAGATGGCAGAGTGCATAAATTCTTCACATATCATACTATTGAGCATATGACGTACTTGTTTGTACTTCTGCCTGTCCGGTGTATCACCTTCCTTTGGCCCCACTATGACAGAGACTGCATTGACTACTTTTTTTATCCCTTTGAAGAGCTTAGGATCAAGTGTATCTTCCTTTGTAACATCTCCTATGATCTGAAGCACACAGTAAGTTTGTAACTCTAAATATGGAGCTTTGATGACATGATTCTTTGAAGGTGAGTACTTAACATCATATAGATAATAGCATGAACCACAGGCACTGATATAAGGAGTAAAATCATATTTCAGCCTGTCCTTGCACATTCTTTTGTTTTGTCCTTCAGATAAAATGTCAGAAATATCAAATATGTACCCAAATTTTGGTCGCCATATGATATCATCAAATTCCATAGTTACCTTTCCTACCAACAGACAGGTTTGAAACATGTAGCAGAAGCATTTATGTCAGGCGTGTAACTGTAGGCCAGCATTGAGCACTGCCAAAAATAATTCTTTGGGGAACCTTATTTCTCTTGGCAATAAACTGCCTTTATCTAAAAAAAGGTATCAGGTAATGCTATTGGGATGCAAATCCTTCGTAGCTATGACACTTCAAGAATTTGTTTGGTGGCTTTGAAGTAGGGGCAGAAGTGCAGTTTTGCGTAAAAAAAAAGGAAGTGCAGTTGCTGAAATAAAATCTCATAGCACAGCAGTAATAATTCAACTAAAATAAGTGACCTACCAGATTTACATCCGGCCCCAATATGCTCCTTGCCTTGTCTCCATTTCTAGCCTGAACTCGAAAAATGGAACAGATGCCATAAGGACTATAGGAATTGTTCATACAAAAAATGGAAAAATGTTAAAGGCCAAACTGAGTATGGTTGTCAGTAGAATACCAATACTCGAACAGGTACGCCCTTCTTCCGCAGGATGTCGACCACCCGTCGCCCAACACCACCAGTGGCTCCCGTAACCAGCACCACATTCGATGTTTCCATTTTCTTCGGCGCTTCACTAGAAGCAGGTCCAGTGAAACTGCTGATGATAGATTCTACAATCTACGAATCGAAGAAAAAGCATCAAGACTTGAAGACATCATATCTCAAAGTCAATTTGAATGTAACATGAAAGCAAACAGAAAACTCAGAAGTTAGTGATAGAACCTTGAGAGGGTTTGGAGGCCCGTTGAAGAAGTACAATGTCTTGAAAAACCTACCGAGGTCCCAAGTTTGTTGCCCAGCAAAAGCTATTACCTCACTCCGTGACAACCGTGGCGACGCACGGCTTACTGGGCTGTATGTGATCTGTGGAAACTGTTTTGAGCCGAGGAAAAGCACCTTCTGATCTGTCCTCGTGGAGCAGCTAGCAGCTAAACCCCCCTGATGACAGGGAACAAAACAAAAAATTTAAATCAAAATTACTGATTTCGTTTCAATCTTTAGATACTGTAGCGTTGTGCTGGTCAGTCTGATATGAGCCAAATGGATGACGAAAAAAATCAGCTAAACCCACTGCTTCTGGCGTTGCTGGGGAATGCACCATGGGCCTGTTTGGATTAGTCCCTGGGAATCTTGCCTGGCGCAAGTGCGGCTCCCAGGCGTCCGATTTCAAACGCCTGGGGCCAGGATGGCTGCCTGGGCGCGAGCTTGCCTGGGAGGCATCAATCCAAACAGGCCCCATAAGCGTGGTTCAGGTCGTCTTTTTTTTTTCCTTTAAAGAAATACGTGTTTTTTTGCGCGTTTGTGGAAAAAAAATGACAGGAAACAAAACAAAAATTAAAATCAAAATTACTGATTTCATTTCCATCTTTTGATATTGTAGTGTGCTGGTCAGTCTGATTTCAGCAAAATGAATTGGTAAAAAAATAGGTCCCACCGAGATTTGAACTCGGGTTACTGGATTCAGAGTCCAATGTCCTAACCGCTAGACCATGGGACCATTGATGCCCACAGTCCCTAGTAATATCTTAAAAACTAGGTAACAAGGACCTAGGGCTAAGCATTTGAAGAACTCGGCGCAAGACGGCCGGATACCTTGCTCTGCTCTCCGTCTAGCGCGCTGGCAAACAAGAAAAAAGGATGATGCAGCGGTGGGGATAAGGGGGCAAGAGCGCGCTCACCCGCGGCCTGGCGAGAAGCACCGGAGGAGACGTAACGGCGGCGGCGCAGCAAGAGAAGCAGTTCATTTTCTTCCCTCGCTGGAGAAGACGGCCGGCCGGACGGAAGGGTCGCTCACCAGGCCACCATGATTGGGACGGGACTGATGAGGAGGAGCCAATGCCAATCGGCGCGACGACGACGACGGGGCGGATGCCGCTGGAGCGTCGTGGAAGGGAGGCGCGGACCACACAAATCCCTGCGGTCTGCTGCGTGCACGTGGTGCGCCCACGCCTCGCACAATCGTCCGGTATGACCTTGAGATTCGTGCTGCGTGAACACCGGATTTTCGATGGCAAGTTTTTATGTCACGCACGTACGTAACCTGTGGAAGATTAGGCGTAGCAAAAGTAAAAGTTATCGATTAATCGAAGATTCAAATTTAAGTGGACAAAGTTTCAACGATGCTAATGAGCTACATACTGTTATGTTGTTTTGATACTTGATCTTAACAAAAAGCTAATTGTGGGTATCTAGGTGATGCATGCTACATGGTCTTCTTGAGTGAGACAACACAAACTCTATGATTTGCTGGTGGTTCTTAACTAGTTTTATATAATTTCAAATTGCTATTTTTGAGACGTTAAGCTTGCTAAATGTACCATCAATAGTCTAAACCCGCTTGTATGTGCTGCATAATGAAGCCATGGACTACAGAGCTGCCACATTGACATCTAAGTGGAATGAGTGGGAAATCTTCCACCATTTTTGTTGTCTACTTCACACTTAATTTCTCTACTATTCTTTCCACCTCTTGTTGTAGTCGGGAGCTACATTGTACATGAACATACTTTAATACACAACTAATTTATACTAGATCCAAAATTTCTACTAGATATCAAAAGCGTAAAGATCATTCGTATACTCAAGCACCACACTAGATGATACCAAACAAACAACTTAGACAACTAAATTTCCTAAGACGCACGAGCGATTAGGGCACCAAGGCACCCACCATACTCCATTAGCGGCTCACTTTCCAGCTAAAACCTGGGGGCCATGTTTCACTGTCGCACTGATTCTAGCTGGTTTTGGCTTCACCACCCCCAGTTGCGCTTGTGCACCTTATCGGTGTCGCTCAACTCTGACGAGATGTCGTGCCTCATCCCTCTCCACCTCACTCCTCACCAACTTCATCACCTCCACCAGCTTTGGGTTGGGACAATGCATGTGTGTGAAATGGAAATGGGCACAGTAAAAAATCCGCCATGGCAAGTGACACACACATTTTTGAGCCAGTTTAGACCACTGATGTGTGATGATACATTTAGTGAGCTTAAAGACCTAAAAGTAATGATTTAGAAGTATATGGATCTAAATGATTTAAATGACCGCCAAATGTGTTTTACTCTTGTTTATATATATATATATATATATATATATATATATATATATATATTGGCTTAAAAAAGAATCTTATAGTTATGTATCTCGATTCTACAAAACATTTTTTTTTTATGAAGCCCCTAAATTCGAACACTGTAATTTAGAAAAATAGAGTATGACGTCAAAAAGTTCACTAGTGGCTTCTTGGATTTTAGGACCCCTTCATGGACGTTGCCATGTTGGGCTCATAAAAAGGAGCATCGGTGGCAAGTCGGTTAAAAACTTAAAATACAGCTGTGAGTGCGCCGACGGCCGACCCATTGGTCACAAACCACGATCAAACCGCGCTGCGCCGCGCGGCACTGCGGCAGCCCCATCCGGCGCGCGGCTCTCGGCGGGGGCTGGCGGCGCTCTTGCGACTGGCGTAGTTGCATGGCTTAGAACTAGCACTTCTGGCATGAGATGGTCAGATGGATGATGGATCGCTCCATCTCTCCACCGGCGGCGGTGGCCGGCAAGTCCGCGAGCTGTTCGACTATATGCGCGGCCGGGAACGACTGTGCCTTCTTCTCTGGCCACGGTGTGGTTCACTCTCCGCACACGCGTCCTCCCCGTTTCCCATCACCTTAGTTGCTTATGCTTTGCTAGGTACGTACATGTTATCTGAAGACAATAGGATGACCAAATGTTCAGTGCCACACAATGCACAAACGACCAAATGGTATGCTTCTACATAACCAACCAAAGTTCTGGGACATATCATCATGAGCTCTTGTGGCATGTCTGCTTGTTTAGCTGCTATAGAATGCCACCTGCTGTAACTGTAATCAATAAGTAATCCTCCAAAATAATATAGAACACAATTTCGAAAGCGGGTTCACTTTGTGACACAGATATTATTGAGTAGCACACTTGGCATCCATGCAGCAGGCACTTCTCTTAGCCTCATTTGCTAAAATCCTCCAAGCATATAGGCTTCCTTAATTAAGTGACCAAATAGATTATGTGTAGTGTGACCTAAAGGGGAAAAAATGTTACTTCTCATCTTTCCATGTTTTTCGAAGATCATTGATCAATAAACTTCATATTTCATTTCATTCATACATTAACAAATAACAATGTCAAGAAACAAATTTACAAAGACACTATACATGGTAGTTGCAACTAAATTGCAAAGGAGCCTTTTCTCCCCTACTTTTGCTAAAACATATTATCGTGCAGCCACTGGCACTGGGGACGAAGGGGATGAAGCATCAAAAATACCATCTCTGCCAGTTGCATCGTGACCTGCAGTACTTTCTGTGTCCATAACTCCTTCCAAGACCTTGACAACTTGTGACATGGCTGGTCTTTTACTGCAGTCACGCTGCAAACACCAGACAGCTAGCTTGATTACTTCTGTCATTTCTGACCCATGTAACTGGAGATCTTCATCCTGATTGTCTACTATATCCAGAATTTTCCCAACCTTCATTTTCTCTTGCAGTATATTAATTAGATTAGGGCTACCCTCAGGCTGACTGTTTTCCAGGTTTTTCCTTCTACTCACTATTTCCAGCACAACTACGCCAAAGCTGTAAATATCAGCCTTCTCAGTGATTGTTGATGACAACCATTCCGGTGCTAGGTAACCTCTTGTTCCTCTGATTTTGGTCATCACATGGCTTTGATCCCTATCGATAAGCTTTGCTAAACCAAAGTCAGAGATCTTTGCGTTGAACTTGTCATCAAGGAGGATATTTCCCGGCTTAATATCAAGATGAGCAATCTTCTGGCGGCATTCCTCATGAAGGTAGGCCAAACCCTTTGCAATGTCTAGGATAATCTTGTATCGAGTTGCCCAACTGAGTGAACCACTTTGGTTCTTTCTGAAGATCCATTTATCCAGAGACCCATTGCTCATATGCTCATAGACAAGGAGCCTGTGGAATTTGTCTGAGCAGTATCCTATTAATCTAACAAGATTAATATGATGGATGCTACCAATGGTAGTGACTTCGGCCATGAATTCTTCCTTCCCGTGTCCAATGTCACGCAAGCATTTGACAGCAATCTTGACATTTCCAAGTTTTCCCTCATACACTGGCCCGAATCCTCCCTGCCCCAGCTTTTTGCTGAAGTTATTGGTTGCTTCTCTCAGCTGTTTGTATGAAAACCGTGTAGGCATTCCAGCCGCTCCTTTAAATGGATCGTCCTCTTCCATCCTCTTCACTATTGTTCTTCTGATCATGAGAATGAGTAGGCAGATGACTACAACCAGAACAGGAACACCGACATGGTAAGCAGTTGCATTTATTCTCTTACTTGATGGTGGTGGTAACATCTGCACCTTGACATATGCAGATAAATTGTAACCAGTCACTTCTGGCTGATAATTCATGAGTGAAAAGATCTTTGGCACCAGATAGCAGGAGCCCTTGGAAACATTTTGATGCTGGAAAAATGCTGCCTTGCATGAACAGGTCTTCAAGCATGCCTCCTTGCAGCTTTCTTCATCGGTAATCCAATTGTTTGCAAAATTGAAGTACGTGACATTTGGGAGTGCCATAAGCTTATGATATTGGATCAGGTCACAGGACAGAGGAGTTTCTAATGAGCAGCCCAGGTTAGGTTGCCGGTCATCCAACTGATGGAAAAGGTCATCATCATTACTTCCACGTGGGCAACTGCATTGCCCTTGTGAACAGATTCCATATGCTCCACATACTGTAGGGTATGCACATTCATTAGGATACACATGCAAAACATCAGCAAGAGCTTTCCATGAAACACTGTCCCATGCATAAACTCTCAGGTGCCCATCATTCTCAAGACTCATGAATTGTGCTGAAGATGGCAAAGGCAGAGAGATGTCGAATAACTTGATGTCTGTGCTGTTGAAGCTAAGAAATGCTGAGAAGCTCCCTTGTAAGAAGGAAATGTAAGCCGTGCTATTCTTCACTTGATCAGAGGATATGTTTCTCTTTGATTGAACTATTGCATCAGCTATATTAAAGCTTTTCTGATAATACAACTGTGGAGGGTCTGCATCAATGAAAGCATAGAGGCCATTGTCGAGCAGAGTGAGGTAGAACTGACCTTCTTGAGTACTATTTGTCTCCGAAAAAGAGGAACTAAGCCTCTTCCCTTGCCACAGTGACTGCCCAATGAGGAGAGTGTTAGTTGGGTGTGCAAACGATTCCCACACCGTCTTCCCCATCACGTTGAAGAGTATCAGATTCCCAGTCTCAGCAAGGTTCATGCCAACAACCGAGCTGCCTGATGTAGTCGTGGACCAGACCAGTGAACCATCGAAGTCTCTCAGAACGAGATTTCCATCCTTGTTAAACTGCACTGATGCATTCTCCTTCACTGGGCGGTACCTGTTGGCTGTCCAGACGATCCTTGGCGTTGCCGAGGCATTGAAGGCAGGGTCGTTTGGATCTCCGATGGACATAAAGAAGACTGCAAAGAGGAAGACCTTGCAGGGCGCAGTGCAGACGAAGCCACAGCCGAAGGATGGACCAAACCCAGCAGGTTTCTGCCTGACAAGAATGACTCTGATCATGGAACCGTCAGCATAGGTTGTATTGTAAGGGATAGTAGCTTCATTGTTGGTCCATATAGCAGGAAGGTTGGCGATGGGGCTAGGGTAATCAATGGACCAAGCTTGGGAGAAAGGAATGGACAACATAAAAAGGAGTAGCAAGCTTTCAACCCTAGGCATGGCTGGTTTGTGAGTTCTTGGACTGGACATGGAAATGTGCGCAGATCATGTGATCTTTTGCTCTGGACAATGGACAATTGGAGAGGTGGCCTCGGAGATAGATGAGGGGAGGAGAGAGATGCAGTTTAGAGCTTGTCCTGGAGGGAAATTTTTGCAAAGACAAGTGTCCATGTATCAGATTAAACAATTAGACAAGGGGAGGAGTGGAGACTTAGTGGTATCCAAGTTCTAAAAAGCAAACATAAAGTACACTGGAAACAAAATTCCGATGGCTGTTGGCACAGTTCATGGCCAACACCCTTAAGTCCTTGTTTTGAATCCAGTTGCCGCAGTTTTGGTTGTCAATCGTGAAATAAACTTGCTATCAGGGAACCAAACTGTCCTTTTAGATGAGCATATGCTATGCAACCGAGGCATGTCATTATAGGATGCAAAAACTGGGGTCCAGGAATCAAGCGAGCTTGGATTAGATAGTTTGGACTTATCCCAGTTATCGGAGGTTGTCATGCAGAGCACTACCTCTCTATGAACTAAAGAAGTCATGTAGAGCACTCATGCAAGTTCAACTTCCTCGCTGACATAAGTGGTTTGATCAACTTTGGATCAACATATTTTATGGTCTATCACATAAACATAGTACATGTTAACAGATTTTTTTTTTTAAAAACGAACGAGGCAGGAGGACTGCCTGTTGGTGAGAAAAGATCTACCACAGGCAACCTTATATCGGTCATCATGCCCCTGATTCTTTATCTTCACTCTGTAGTTCCCTTAATGGACACTAGTTGATTTTTTATTACAAACTTGCTGAAACATATTTGATTACTTGTGAATTTGTGATGGAAAAAAGAAAGTCTCAACAAACTTCGGCCTGAAAATTTATATTGCCGGTGTCATGACTAGATTGCTTCGATCTGCAGGAAAGAAATATAATTGACGTATTCAGTTTCCATGAGAACGAGTGGGGGAAAAGACAACCTTCTCAGCTAAAATATTTTGTTCTTTCAGTTGCCTCTGAATGTTTAAGAAAATCGCACCGTCAAGTAGGTTGTGGTGGATACACGAAGACCAAGACAGAACGCACCAGTGTTCTGGTATGGATGTAATGTATGGTCAAACATTCTTCGAGAAAACACCAGGTTTTCAATGTGAATTGCCTAATTGGTTACTGCCTTGATTCCCAGTATATACTGGTCTGAAACTTGGCTGAAACTGGCTGAAAAACACTGTTCCGGTTGAATTGTTGTGAGAGAAAAACACTGTCCTGGCTGAAAAAAGAAGCCGAATATGGGGTAAGGCGAACAGGACCTAAACATGCACCTTGCTTGAAAATATCATCCATCCAGGAGCTCAAATGATAAAATCTGCTCCACTCTAACCATGGACATAACTTATTTCAGTTTCCCAGAGCTCTCAGCTACTGCCCAGGACGATTCGAAGACGATGAAAGGTAGTCCTGGGCCCCACTTGTTAGTGACCTGAATCCACAGCAACCACAAAATCATCAATCTTGGAGCAACTCTAATTTTCTTGATACGTATCCTGCAGTTCCATGATCAGGCTGCTCCAGCGCATCCACATCAGCTTCAGAACTTCAGAAGGAAGCCACGCACCCAGTTTCCTCCAGTAACAGAACCATCAACTGGAAACCTCCGTCACATGTCGACATGATCCAGGTGTGGACTAGTCTGGCCAAGTTCTAGACCTTGCCTCTGCCTGGTTGTGGTTCATCTCTGACGCATCGCTAAATCATGTGGTGTGAAACTCGTCAGAGCTGCGGCGTAGAGAATGGACGACGGCCTTTTTCTCAGTTTATTTATTATTACAGGCAGAAAGTTTGCAGAGGGCACACGGTTTCGCTTAGAAACAAAGTTACCGGGAAGACCATGACGAAGGGCGAGGTGGCGTCAGAGCAACTTCAAGAGACTCTCTATATCCCTCCTAAATATTAGGAATAGAGATTTTAGTGAAAAACTACCCTTCAACAGCTTGTCTAAATGGTTATGCAAATATAGCCATCTTCTATTCCGGATTTTTCGCTAGTCAAAAATAGAAGACGAGAACATACGATATATAGAAAAGCTGTTGGAGAGTGAAAATATATAGAAAGTGAATTTTATGAAAATGACTCTCTAAATGATAATTTAGAGAGTGAGATTTAGAAAGACTCTTGGAGATGCTCTTACCAGAACGGCAAAACATGGGACAGTGTGCAAAGGTCTGGAGGAGTCTTGTGGGGCAAATGTAGGTCAAACAAGAGAATTGCTCAACACTTTTTCATGGACAAAGAAAAGATTGGCTAATGATTCATACATCCTTGAATTCCTGAAAGGTTTTTAAAAATAGAATTATGGAAAGGTGCTCTGAAACTTTTAAATGGCTCCTAAAGGTTGGCATGCATCCAAAATGTTTTCATGAATTTTAAGTTTTCTTTTAAGAAAAAAAAGGACAATCTTTTGTTGAGACCTGAATCAAGTACTCAATGGCATGAGATGGTTCAGCCTAACTAGGGTGTTTCTCCAGAACAAGTCTCCAGTATCATGATGATATCCGGTTGTTGCAACATGCATTCAGACAAAGTATCCAAAATGGGTGTAGGCAAATCTCCAACTGGGAACACAATATTCCACACGGTTTCTCATGACGAACACTCACAGCTCACAGCTGCAGAATGGAAGACTGTAGGCCATGCAAACTAAGCAGCCTTGAAACCAATCATGATGTGTGAACGCCAAGGGTTGCCATTAGATCAGATGGCCGCCTTATTCTGCTTACCTGCAGCAATTCTTGCTGGAGGCGCCTCGTTTATGTAGGTCCCGGCAAGCACTCTTCATTGAAACTTTTATGTGAAACCCAGATCCACATCATTACGAATTGTAACCTTTGTTCTACTGATACTCAGCTCCTCCAAAGAATCTTTTGTTTTTAAGCTGAGGTCCTTTTCTTAGTGCAGCATAGATTGGCTTGCACATGTATAATCTTCCTGGAGATTTAGATTCTGGTCAGAGCTCAATTTTTTGCAAAAAGGTTGTCTTCAGTCAACAAATATCTTCAAGAATCAAAGCGCCTGACTTTTTCGGGATGTTCTTCAGATTGGCATCTATTCCCTCTCCTAGACAACAAGCAGCACCGGTTCTCTTTGGTCGATCAAAGCAAGACATGCATATGTTGAAGATGCATTTGTGATAATTCATCCTCTGTTCTATTACAAGTCCATTGGTGAAATGATATATCATCTCTTTCCAATTTTCCCTCAAATGTAAACTACTCCCTCAGTCCCAATTTGCTAGTTGTTTTGGCTTTTCTAAGTACATAGCTTATGCATGTACCTAAATATAAGTGATGTGTAGAGACACATCGAGAAAGCCAAAACGACTTACGATTTGGAATGGAGCGAGTACTAAATTATGAGAACGGTTTACAGCAAGTCGCATACATATTTGGTGTTTTTGAAACTGAACAAAAAATAAATAATTTCCAAGCTTGCCAAGGTGTAAGGAAAATGGACCCTTGGCCCATTCACTTTAGATTTTGGTGTTTGATGACCAACACAACCAAATTGGACTAATGAATTTGCAAGTGATTGTTTTATAGTTCAATAGCATGCAAGACGTGACTTGGACGAAGGCGACATGATGATCCGATGATCAACACCATAAGCATGATCTTAGAAGCACAAGAGAAGACCCAAGATATCAAGCAAACTCCAAGCACGAAGATAGAAACCAAGCCGGACGCAAGATCGCGAAGAAACAAGCTCACAGAAGTGATCGGACACTGGATAGCTCACAGAGGTGACCGGACGCTGGACCAAACGCTGGACAGCTCACAGAGGTAACCGGACGCTGGACCAGACGCTGGACAGCTCACAGAGGTGACCGGATGCTGGACCGTACGCTGAGCAGCAAAATGACTGGACGCTGGGTGCCAGAGTCCAATCAACATTAGTAAGGTTCTAGAGAGCCATTTTTGTGACCGGATGCGTCCGGTCAGTGCTGACTGAACACAGAAAAGCGGGATTTCGTCCCCAATGGCTACTTTCTCAGTGGGGCTTATAAATAGACCCCACAACCGACCATTTGAGATGAGTGGAGCTGAGAAAACATACCAAGAGTGTTGATACACCATTTTAGTGATCTCTACTTGCATAGTGCTTAGTGTTTTATTAGGTGATTAGCGTAGGTGCTTTGCGAAGTGCTTAGGTTGATTAGACCACCGCTTATGCGTTTGCTCTAGGTTTAGGCCTAGTGTTTAGTGAGGTTTGCATACCTCTTACCACTCGATGCTTGTGCGCACCATTATTGTACAACGGAGGGGCTTGTAGTCTTACGAGATCACACCAACCGCGTTTGTGGTGTGGCCGTCACCGTATACCGGAGAGAACAAGGCCCGCGGCGTTTCGACCGGAAGCTTGATAGTGAAGACGGCGGAGAGCATCCGGAAGAGGCTTGCCGGAAGGCACGTCGGAGACCCCACTTACACGTGGGGAAGGCCCGAGGCTACCCGACCGGGAGCTTGGCCCTTGTGAGGGGCTCTAACGAGGACTAGGAGGAAGCTTGCACGCTTCTCGATACCTCAATAAAAATACCGGAGTCGTCGATGGGAGTTTGCATATCTCTACCTTGCTCTTTAGCTTCCGCATTTACATTGATTGTATTACTCCTTTTGCGGTAAAGATAGCAACACACTAGCAAAACCATAATTGCACATTTAGATAGTTTATCTTTTGTATATGTTTTGCTATGGTTAGAAAAAGATGCCATAGTTTATGGAGTTAGATTTTTAAGTTGCCTAATTCAACCCCTCTCTTAGGCGCCACGGTCCTCTTCAATTGGTATCAAAGCCAGTTGGCACAATTTAGATCTTTGGCTTAACCGTCGTTGAGCTAACGCTACTTAGAGTGGTTGAGATAGAACCTCTAGGCCTTCGCACTTTGACGACACTAACTTCCCCTGTTATAGAGCTAGAATGGCTTGCTACTTTGAGGCGGTTGATTTAGGAGTTTGGAGAGTCACTCGTGACGGGATGAAACCCATTAAGAATCCCGATAAACCCACGAAGAGTGGTGAAAAGAAAATTCATTTCAATGCTAGAGCAAAGAATTACTTGTTTGAATCATTTAGCATGGATGTGTTTAACCAAGTATTCACTTTAAATACGGCACATGAAATTTGGTTAAAACTTCAAGAGCTCCATGACAGCATAAGTAATGTCCGTGAGCAAAAACATTGTCTAGCTAAACAAAATTATGATTTCTTCAAAATGAATGATGATGAGCTTGTTCGTGATATGTATTCTCGTTTAAATCTAATTATCAACGAGCTCCATTCTATAGGATTAACAAAGCTAGATGATGCGTACATCATGAGAAAGATCATCTCTGTGCTACCACAAAAAAAATATGCAAGCATCATCACCATCCTTCACAATATGGAGGACTTGAGCACCATGACCCCGGTCATAGTCATTGACAAGATAGTGGCATTTGAAATGTCACGCAAAATGGGTCAAGAAGAAGCCTCTTCATCAAGCAAAGGCAAAGCTCTTGTATGTGGCAAGAAAAAGAAGATGAAGGACAAGCAAGTTGAGACAAGTTTAAGCTCAAGCTCCTCAAGTGAAGAAGAAGATGATGAGGATGATAATGATGATGAAGATTCAAGTGATGATGATCAATCTTCCTCCTCCACCTCTGACCTTGATGAAGAATCAATCAAACTTATCAACAAGGCGGAGAAGATGATCCGAAGGCTCAATGTCAATGATGTGCCCATCCAAATTTAAGATATCATCTTCACCAATCAAAGAAATGAGCAAAGAAAAAGAGGATGCTATGGATACAGCGAGTTGGGGCACTTTATGGAAGTTTGTCCAAATAAGCCCACACTCAAGATAAAGAAGAAAGCGTGCAAGAACCAAGCCCTCACATCAATAAGGTCATAGGATGATTCTTCAAGTGAAGAAGAACACCATCACAAGAGACGAGGGCGCAAGCACTCACCATCAAGCTCTTCATGTGTGTGCCTTATGGCACGAGGTAATGAAAGTTCATCCTCTAGTGAGAGTAATAGTGATGATAAAATGCCTTCTTATGAAAAAATTGTACAACAAAATCTTAATTATGCTAAAGTTTACACTAGTCAACAAAAGAAGCTCAGAAAAATAAAAGAAAAACTAGATAGTTCACAAGAAGCATATAAAACTTTGCTTGAACAATATGAGAACTTTGCTAATCTCAATGTTGAACTATCTACTAAAATTGAGAAACTTGAGACTAGTGCAACAACAAATGCATGCACAATCAATGATGAGCAACTTTTAAAGAAAAATAAAAAATTAAAAGAAAAATTAGCTAGCTCACAAGATGCTTATAAATATTTGCTTGCTAAAATAAAAACCATGTGCAAACACTGTGATGAGCTAACTAATAAAGTTGCTAATCTTGAAGTCGTTAGTACAGTAAGGAAAATGGACCCTTGGCCCATTTACTTTGGATTTTGGTGTTTGATGACCAACACAACTAAATTGGACTAATGAATTTGCAAGTATTTGTTTTATAGTGCAATAGGATGCAAGATGTGACTTGGACGAAGACGACGTGATGATCCGATGATCAACACCATAAGCAAGACCTTAGGAGCACAAGAAAAGACATAAAATATCAAGCAAAGTCCAAGCACGAAGATAGGAACCAAGCCGGACGTAAGATCGCGAAGAAACGAGCTCACAGAAGGCACAGGACGCTGCACAGGACGCTCCGATGCATAGGACGCTGCACCGGACGATGTACAGGACGCTGCACAGGACGCTCCGATCAAGCAACAGCAGAGTCAACAGCAGCGATCGGACACTGCATAGGACGCTGCACCGGACGCTCCGATGCATAGGACGCTGCACCGGACACTGTACAGGACACTGAGTGCCAGAGTCCGGTCAACATCAGTAAGGTTCCAGAGAGCCATTTTCATGACCGGACGCGTCCGGTCAGTACTGACAGGACGCTAGTCAGAGTCCGGTCAGTAGCAGAAAAGCGGGATTTCATCTCCAACGGTTATTTTCTCAGTGGGGCTTATAAATAGACCCCCTAACCGGGCATTTGAGTAGTGTGGAGCTGATAAAACATACCAAGGGTATTGATACACTATTTTAGTGATCTCCACTTGCATAGTGCTTAGTGTTTCATCAGGTGATTAGCGTAGGTGCTTTGCGAAGTGCTTAGGTTGATTAGACCACCGCTTATGCGCTTGCTCTAGGTTTACGCCTAGTGTTTAGTGAGGTTTACATACCTCTTACCACCCGGTGCTTGCGAACACCATTGTTGTACATCGGAGGGGCTTGAAGTCTTGCGAGATCACACCAACCGCGTTTGTGGTGTGGCCGCCACCGTGTATTGGAGGGAACAAGGCTCGCGGCGTTTCGGCCGGAAGCTTGATAGTGAAGACGGCGGGGAGCATCCGGGAGAGGCTTGCCGGAAGGCACGTCAGAGACCCACTTGCACGTGGGAAAGGCCCGAGGCTATCCATGGAGTTACCCGACCGGGAGCTTGGCCCTTGCGAGGGATTCCTTACGAGGGGCTCCAACGAGGACTAGGAGAAAGCTTGCGCGCTTCTCAATACCTCAGTAAAAATACCGGAGTCATCGATGGGAGTTTGCATATCTCTATCTTGCTCTTTAGCTTCCGCATTTACATTGATTACTTTACTACATTTGCGGTGGAGATAGCAACACACTAGCAAAATCGTAGTTGCACATTTAGATAGTTTGTCGTTTGCATAGGTTTTGCTAAGGTTAGAAAAGGAGGCCATAGTTTAGAGTTAGAATTTTTAAGTTGCCTAATTCACCCCCCCCCTTTAGGCGTCACGGTCCCTTCAATTGGTATCAGAGCCGGTTGGCTTATATTTGGACCTTTTGGCTTAACCACCGTTGAGCCAACGCTATTGTAGAGTGATTGGGATGGATACCGCTAGGCCTCCACAATTTGATGGAACTAACTTCCTCTACTATAAGGCTAGAATGGCTTGCCACCTTGAGGCGGTTGATTTAGGTGTATGGAGAGTCACTCGTGATGGGATAAAACCCATTAAGAATTCCGAAAAGCCCACAAAGAGTGACGAAAAAGAAATGTATTTTAATGCTAGAGCTAAGAATTGCTTGTTTGAATTATTTAGCATCGATGTGTTTAACCAAGTGTTCACCTTAAATACGACACATGAAATTTGGTTAAAACTCCAAGAGCTCCATGACGGCACAAGTAATGTCCGTGAGCAAAAACATTATCTAGCTAAGTAAAATTATGATTCCTTTGCTATGAATGATAATGAGCTTGTTCGTGATATGTATTCTTGATTGAATCTAATTATCAATTAGCTCCATTCAATAGGATTATTAAAGCTAGATGATGCAGACATCGTGAGGAAGATCATCTCCGTTCTACCATAAAAGAAATATGCAAGCATCATCACCATCCTTCACAACATGGAGAACTTGAGCACCATGACCCCGGGCATTGTCATTGGCAAGCTAGTGGCATTTGAAATGTCACGTAAGATGGGTCAAGGAGAAGCATCTTCATCAAGCAAAGGCAAAGCTCTCTCTTGTAGCGAGAAGAAAAAGATGAAGGGCAAGAAAGTTGAGTCAAGCTCAAGCTCAAGCTCCTCAAGTGAAGAAGAAGAAGAAGATGAGAATGATGATGATGATGAACAAGAATCAAGTGATGATGATCAATCTTTCTCCTCCACCTCCGACCTTGATGAAGAATCAATCAAACTTATCAAAAAGGTGGAGAAGATGATCGTAAGGCTCAATGTCAAGGGTGTGCCCATCCAAATTCAAGACATTGTTTTCACTAATCAAAGAAACAAGCAAAGAAAGAGAGGATGCTATGGATGCGGCGAGTTGGGGCACTTTGTGGAAGTTTGTCCAAACAAGCCCACACCCAAGGCAAAGAAGTAGGCGTGCAAGAACAAAGCCCTCACATCAATAAGGTCATGGGATGATTCTTCAAGTGAAGAAGATCATCACAAGAGGCAAGGGCGCAAGCACTCATCATCAAGCTCTTCTCGTGTGTGCCTTATGGCACAAGGTAATAAAAGCTCATCCTCTAGTGAGAGCGATAGTGATGATAATTTACCTTCTTATAATACAATTGTGCAACAAAATCGTAAATATGCTAAAGTTTGCACTAGTCAATAAAAGAAGCTCTCAAATTTAAAAGAAGAGCTAGGTAGTTCACAAAAGGCATACAAAACCTTACTTAAACAATATGAGAACTTTGCTAATCTCAATGTTGAACTATCTACTAAAATTGAGAAACTTGAGACTAGTGCAACAACAAATGCATGCACAATCAATGATGAGCAACTCTTAAAGAAAAATGAAAAATTAAAAGAAAAGTTAGCTAGCTCACAAGAAGCATATAATAGTTTGCTTGCTAAAATGGAAACCATGTGCAAACATTGTGATGAGCTAACTAATAAAGTTGCTAATCTTGAAGCCATTAACACAACCCCCACCAAGGCATCTAAAAAGAAAAGTTCTATCTTTAACATGTCTAAAAAGGATGCCTCTACTTCTTGTAATGATTTATGTTTAGACTCACCTTTGTGCAATCAAGTTTGTGTTGAGAAAGTTGTTGTAGATACATATACACAAGAGGTTGCAAAGGAGAATGAGCAACTCAAGCAAGAAGTAGCTCGCCTCACCAAGGACTTGACTCAAGTGAAAGGCAAGGTGAAGCAAACCCAACTTCATCAAGATAACACCATCAAGGGAGTGAAGAAGCTTGATGAAGGACAAACCGTGGTTTGTTACATGTGCCACAAGGAAGGTCACAAGTCCTATAAGTGCAAGGTGAAGAATAGGGGAGGAGCAAAGAAGGAGAAAAAGCAAACAAGCAAGCCCTCCAACACCTACACCAACAAGGTGGACAAGAAGGCATCCACACCTTATCTCTTGAAGAAAAAGAAAAATGACAAGGTGATGGCCATCAAGGTGAACAAGCAAGCCAACAATGGGGTCAAATGCTTTTGGGTGCCAAAGGAAATCATTTCCAACATGAAGAGCATCAAGAAGGTTTGGATCCCGAAAGGGAAGTGAGAAGTCCGTCGGACTTCGGGGAATTTGGAGACTTGGCAAAGTATGGGTGTATTTCATGGGGTGCATCATGATGGACAAAGTCATTGCCAAGTAGGTTAGTGAATACTATGGACCCAAATTCCCCTTTCCATGTTAGGTAACTAGATGTCATTCCTTTCAATTAGTATACATTTCAATTGGTTTTGTTTCTCAATTGATATACTCTTAAAGCATCTAGTTATCTTTCATGCCTATGTTTGCATCTACATGCTTAAATCTTTTGTCATGTATTCAATAGGTATATAATATGGTAGGCTTGCTCGATTTCATTATCAACCCTTGGAGCAAACCTACATGGGTTAAAATTGTTTAGAAGCACGGCACATAGCTGGTTTTATAATTGTTTATCTAATATGTGCCATAGTCCAAATTGTAGATAATCTCTCCCAAATATTATCTTTCAAAGTGGTATTTTGATACTTAAATCAATGTGCACAAACTTTACAAGTATTCAACACTTGTATGCACAAATTTAGGGGGAGCTTAATCTACAAGTTGGATGCCTTGAGACTAACACTTTTTCAAATAGTATCATTTTTTTAAAAACCTATCACATGTGTAGTAGTCTCATTATAAGAAAATTGAAGTCCCTAGAGTGAAGCATTATTCTTCAATTGGCATCATCATGTTGATTTCATTTCATATTTATATGCTTTCTTCATGCATTATATAGATCAAACTCTCTTGAACAATAAATTGCTAACTATACATATGCTTTGCTTTCTACCATATGTATGCATATATTTAGGGGGAGCTTAGTCTATATAATGTGAGGGTCAAATTTTGTGATCCATTTCACTCTATACTCAAAGGATCACGAAATTTGACCCTCCCTTGTGCTACTAATGTCTTCCTTTTCGGTATTTAATACCAAAGGAGGAGAATTTGAAGGACCAAAGGCAAGCATCAAGTTGATGTCTACAAGTGGTAATGGTCCGAGAAAGGAAGGAAAGTGAATTATAGATTAGTCTAAGTAATGGGAGAAATTATTTTGAAAACTAGGCTTTAATCCATAATATCACATGGGGACATTTGCAAGGGTAAGACAAGCTTTTAAGTAAAGTTTTAATTAGTATCTATCAATTAGTATCATATAACCTTGCCCTTTGTATTGCATCTTAGCAAGTAGGTAGTTTTTTACTTTTAAATTCTTATTATTTACTTGCTTTGGTCGTGTTGGCATCAATCACCAAAAAGAGAGATTATAAGGAAAATGGACTCTTGACTCATTTACTTTGGATTTTAGTGTTTGATGACCAACATAACTAAATTAGACTAATGAATTTGCAAGTATTTGTTTTATAGTGCAATAGGGTGCAAGACGTGACTTGGACGAAGGCGACGTGATGATCCGATGATCAACACTATAAGCAAGACCTTAGGAGCACAAGAAAAGACACAAGATATCAAGCAAAGTCCAAGCACGAAGATAGGAACCAAGCCGGACGTAAGATCGTGAAGAAACGAGCTCACATAAGGCACATGACGCTGCACAGGACGCTGCACAGGACGCTCCGATGCATAGGACGCTGCACCAGACGCTGCACAGGACGCTCTGATCAAGCAACAGCAGAGTCAACAGCAGCGACCGGACGCTGCATAGGACGCTGCACCAGATGCTCCGATGCATAGGACGCTGCACCGGACGCTGAGTGCCAGAGTCTGGTCAACATCAGTAAGATTCCAGAGAGCCATTTTCATGACCGGACACGTTCGGTTAGTACTGATAGGATGCTAGTCAGAGTCCGGTCAGTAACAGAAAAGCGGGATTTCGTCCCCAACGGCTATTTTCTCAGTGGGGCTTATAAATAGACCCCCAACCGGCCATTTGAGTAGTGTGGAGTTGATGAAACATACCAAGGGTGTTGATACACCATTTTAGTGATCTCCACTTGCATAGTGCTTAGTGTTTCATCAGGTGATTAGTGTAGGTGCTTTTGTGAAGTGCTTAGGTTAATTAGACCACCGCTTATGCGCTTGCTCTAGGTTTAGGCCTAGTGTTTAGTGAGGTTTACATACCTCTTACCACCCAGTGTTTGCGAGCACCATTGTTGTACATCGGAGGGGCTTGAAGTCTTGCGAGATCACACCAACCGCGTTTATGGTGTGGCCGCCACCATGTATTGGAGGGAACAAGGCCCGCGGCGTTTCGGCCGGAAGCTTGATAGTGAAGACAGCGGGGAGCATCTGGGAGAGGCTTGCCGGAAGGCACGTCGGAGACCCACTTGCACGTGGGAAAAGTCCAAGGCTATCCACGGAGTTACCCGGTCGGGAGCTTGGCCCTTGCGAGGGGCTCCAACGAGAACTAGGGAGAAGCTTGCGCGCTTCTCGATACCTCAGTAAAAATACCAAAGTCGTCGACGGGAGTTTGCATATCTCTACCTTGCTCTTTAGCTTCCGCATTTACATTGATTACTTTACTACATTTGCGGTAGAGATAGCAACACACTAGCAAAATCGTAGTTGCATATTTAGATAGTTTATCGTTTGCATAGGTTTTGCTAAGGTTAGAAAAGGAGACCATAGTTTAGAGTTAGAATTTTTAAGTTGCCTAATTCACCCCCCCTCTTAGGCGTCATGGTCCCTTCAAGTACAACCCCCACTAAGGCATCTAAAAAGAAAAGTTCTAATATGTCTAAAAATGATGCCTCTACTTCTTGTAATGATTTATGTTTAGACTCATCTTTGTGTAACCAAGTTTGTGTTGAGAAAGTTGTTGTAGATATATGCACACAAGAGGTTGCAAAGGAGAATGGGCATCTCAAGCAAGAAGTAGCTCGCCTCACCAAGGACTTAACTCAAGTGAAAGGCAAGGCGAAGCAAGCCCGACTTTATCAAGATAACACCGTCAAGGAAGTGAAGAAGCTTGATGAAGAACAAATCGTGGTTTACTACGTGTGCCACAAGGAAGGTCACAAGTCCTACGAGTGCTAGGTGAAAAATGAGGGAGGAGCAAAGAACAAAAGAGAAAGCAAACAAGAAAGCTCTCCAACATATACACCAACAAGGTGGACAAGAAGGCCTCCACACCTTATCTCTTGAAGAAGAAGAAAAAAATAACAAGATGGTGGCCATCAAAGTGAACAAGCAAGCCAATAATAGGGTCAAACGTTTTTGAGTGCCAAAGGAAATCATTTCCAACATGAAGAGCACCAAGAAGGTTTGGATCCCACAAGAAAAGTAAGAAGTCCAATGAACTTCGGAGAATTTGAAAATTTGGTAAAGTATGGATGCATTTCATGGGGTGCATCATGATGGACAAAATCATTGCCAAGTGGGTTAATGAATACTATAAACCTAAATTCTCCTTCCCATGTTAGGTAACTAAATTCAATTTACTTCAATTGGTATTAGATTTAAATTTTTCTACAATTGAAATCTTTTAGCATCTAGTTACTCATGCCTAGGTTTGCATTTGTATTCTTATATATTTGGTCATGCATACATTAGGTATTTCATATGGTAGGCTTGCTCGGTTTCATTCTTATTCTTTAGAGCAATCCTACATGGTTTAAAATTATTTAAGAGCACGACACATAGCTTATCCTTCAATTATTTATCTAATATGTGCCAAAGTCCAAATTATAGATAATTTCTCCCGAATATCGCCTTCGAAAATGACCCTCACATTCATATGATGTCATGTTTCAAGTTGTGTTTTTTATTCTAAAATCAATGTCCATGTTTACTATAAGTATTTCATACTTGTGTGCACAAATTTAGGGGGAGGTTACTCTATAAGTTGGATGCTTTGAGACTAACACCTTTTCAAACTTATCATGTGTGTAATAGTCTCATTGCAAGAAAAATAGAGTCCCCGAAGTTAAGCATCATACTTCAAATATCCACCATCGATTGCAAGTGGTAGAAATCAAAATTGATTTCTACATGTGGTATTTCTAAACCAATATCATCATGTTAATTTCATTTTAATATTTATATGCTTTCTCCGTACATTATATAGATTAAATTCCCCTGTGCAATACTTTACCAATTATGCATATGCTTTGTCTTCTATCATATGTATGCATATATTTAGAAAAAAGTTAGTCTATATAATGTGAGTCAAATTTTTGTGATATATTTCTCTACACATAAAGTATCACAAAGTTTGACCCTCCCTTGTGCTACTAATGTCTTTCTTTTTTGTGTTTGATTCCAAAGGGGGAGAATTTAGAGGACCAAAACTAAGCATTAATTTGTAGTAATGGTCCGAAAAAGGAAGAATATTGGATTATGGATTAACCTATGTAATGGAGAGAATTTATAGAAAGTAAGGCTTAAATCTATAATACCACATGGGAACATTTGCAAGGGCAAGATGAGTTTTTATAGACTTACAAGTAGTATCTTTTAGCATCATATAATCTTGCCACTTGCATTACATCCTAGCAAGTAGGTATGCAAGGGCAAGATAAGTTTTTATGTAGACTTACAAGTAGTATCTTTTAGCATCATATAATCTTGCCCTTTGCATTGCATCCTAGCAAGTAGGTAGTTTTTAAATTTTAAAATTTTATTATTTACTTGCTTTGGTCGTGTTGTCATCGATCACCAAAAAGAAAGAGATTGTAAGAAAAATAAATCCTTGACCCATTCACTTTAGATTTTGGTGTTTAATGACCAACACAATCAGATTGGACTAATGAATTTGCAAGTGATTGTTTTATAGTTCAATAGGATACAAGACGTGACTTGGACGAAGACGACATGATGATCCGATGATCAACACCATAAGCAAGACCTTAGAAGCACAAGAGAAAACCCAACATATCAAGCAAAGTCTAAGCACAAAGATGAAAACCAAGCTGGATGCAAGATCGCAAAGAAATGAGCTCACAGAGGTGATCGAACGCTGGACAGCTCATAGAGGTGACCGGAGCTAGACAGCTCACAGAGATAATCGGACGCTGAGCAACAAAGTGACCGGACGCTGGGTGACAGAGTCCAATCAACATCAGTAAGGTTCTAGAGAGCCGTTTTTGTGACCGGACGCGTCCAGTCAGTGCTGACCGGACACTGGTTTGAGTCCGGCCAGTAGCAGAAACGCGGGATTTCGTACCCAACGGTTACTTTCTCAGTGGGACTTATAAATAGACCCCCCAATCGACCATTTGAGATGAGTGAAGCTGAGGAAACATAACAAGGGTGTTGATACACCATTTTATTGATCTTCACTTGCATAGTGCTTAGTATTTTATTAGGTGATTAGCGTATGTGCTTTGCGAAGTGCTTAGATTGATTAGACCACCGCTTATGCGTTTGCTCTAGGTTTAGGCCTAGTGTTTAGTGAGGTTTGCATACCTCTTACCACTCGGTACTTGTGCGCACCATTGTTGTACATCGAAAGGACTTGTAGTCTTGCGAGATCACATCAACCACGTTTGTGGTGTGACCGCCACCGTGTACCGAATGGAAAGACCCGCGACGTTTCGGCCGGAAGGTTGATAGTGAAGATAGCGGAGAGCATCCAGGAGAGACTTGCTGAAAGGCACGCCGAAGACCCACTTGCGCGTGGAAAAAGCCCGAGGCTATCCATGAAGTTACCCAACCGGGAGCTTAGCCCTTGCAAGGGATTCCTTGCAAGGGGCTCCAAAGAGGACTAGGAGGAAGCTTGCGCGCTTCTCGATACCTCGATAAAAATACCAGAGTCGTCGACGGAAGTTTGCATATCTCTACCTTACTCTTTAGCTTCTGCATTTACATTGATTATATTACTCCTTTTACGGTAGAGATAGCAACACACTAGCAAAATCATAGTTGTACATTTAGATAGTTTATCATTTACATATATTTTGCTAGGGTTAGAAAAAGAGGCCATAGTTTACGGAGTTAAATTTTTAAGTTGCCTAATTCATCTCTTCTTAGGCGTCACGGTCCCCTTCACAAGGAAACATCAAGCTGGAGTTCTGCCTGTAAACCTATATCTGCACAATTATTCACAATCACATACACCCAAGCACATCTGATATATTTGATTCTTTGGATTAAATGTGTATACCTTCATTTGAGGATGCAATGAAAGAATTTCAGGGACAAAACTCACCAAATGTGACAATTATGTGGGCTCTGGAATGGATTTTTTTTTTCCCACCTAGGGCACAGGCACTGAAATTGACACAGGGTTTGACAACTCCCCGCTGCCAAAGCTTGCAGCGCGCCTCAATGTGCTGTTCCCTACCAATGAATGATCAACCAATGACAATGTACTTCCTAGTGCCGATGGCATTTGGCTTCTCTGGCACATCTTGACAATCAAGCTTGCCTTCTTCTTGGCACGCTTTGTTCCTGTGAGCGTGATGTTTTGTATTACTGTGTTCAACCCAGGTATCCTTGCCACGCGCTGTACCAATGTTGATCCACCTCTCCGGCATATCTCATATAAAGCTGACACTGCATTCTCCTTGCCCTTTGGAGTTCCACGCCTCATTAACCCAACAAGGCTAGTGATCACTGTTTCAGAGCTCCCAACAAGATGCACGATGGTAGGTTGCTTCATCAGCAGAGCCAGAGCACCAGCAGCTTCCTCCGACACGGTGTCATTCCTCAGTGACTCAATTAAAGCTACAACTGCTGATGACTCAAGCATCCGACCTGAGCTTTCTGGATGTGTTGAGAGGTTGAATAATGCCATCACTGCATCTTTCTTTCCCCTTGGTGTCCCTTTGGTCAGCATAGAGGCAAGCTCCTCCACAGCCCCTGGCTCATTCATTATCTTTTTCTTGTAGTCATGGACCACAGATAAACTGAAGAGCGTAGCTGCAGCATTCTCCTTGGCCTCTGTCGTCCAACCATTCTTCAACACACTGACGATAAGATGCAGGCAATCGCCTTGTTCCATAATCCTTGTCTTGTTCGGCTCATAGATCGATAGATTGAGCAGTGCAGTCACTGCATTCTCCTGCGCCATCCAATCTGACGACAGCAGCAATCTGCATAGCAATGGTATCGCACCCAACTCGGCAATGAACGCCCGGTTTTGCTTCCCAGTCTTTGCCAGCAACCGGATTTCCCTAGCTGCAACCGGCTTTGTGTTATCGGATCCTTCCATCAGCATCTTGACCAAAATCCTTGCTGTGGCTTTGTTCGCCTCAATTGCTGCCTTGCTGCTGCACGATGCAGCAACACATTCAATCATCCCCTCGTTGCTCTCCTGCGAATCAAACTGAAAGCCATGCACCCCGCACCACTGTGAAATCAAGCTGCGGAGCGCCCGGTTTGGCACAAGCCGGTTGTCAGAGAGGGCCTGGCCGGAGTTGGGGCAGGTGGAATGCCCCTCCTCGATCCACTGTATGATCGACGGCCGGTCATAGGTCTGTCCGGTGGAGACCACCACGGGATCGTGCATCAAATCCAAAGAAATCGGGCAGGAGAACTCCTTGGGCACCGAGAAGGAGCTGTCGTCGCTGCAGCTCCAGGACAGCAGCCGCTGCCTGTTCCCCGCCGACAGCCAAACACGCAACGCCTTTGTGTTGCTGGGGTCGAAAAGGGAGAAGAGGCAGTACCGGAGCAAGGCGACGACGCCGCCGATGAGGGGGAGGTCGGCGTCCTCCTCTTGGCTCAGGATTTGCTCCTCCAGGTGCTCGATTTCAGAGCGGCAGGAAGGGGCGTTGGAGATGCCGATTTGGAGGAGGAGGGATCGGAGCGTGGAGGGGTCCGGCGGCTGTCCGAGCTCAAAGTGGCGCAGGGCGGCGAGGAGGCGGTCTCCGAGAGCGGCCTCCGCGGAGTCGTGGTAGTGGGCCGGCACCCGCCGCCTGCAGCGCGCGCGGAGGAGGTCGAGGTACTGGGCGGCGTCCCACGAGAGGCGGAGCGAGGCGGCGGGGAGGACGTCGAGGACGACGGCGAGCTCGGCGTCGAGGTCCCGGAACGAGGCGGCGAGCTGGGGCGCCCGTAACAGCGCCCACGCGCGGCCGGCGGAGGCGACGTAGGAGACGAGCAGGTCGGCGCGGAAGAGCACGACGTAGAGCTCGCGGAAGCAGAGGTTGGCGGCGTCGGAGAAGGCGGCCTCCCCCTCGTCGGCGAGGAGAAGCAGGAGCGAGTCGAGGAGCGCGGAGAGCAGCGCGAGCCTCCGCATGAGCGCGTCGAGGTTCCGTCGCTGCGACGGCGGGGGCGGGGTCCCCAGCAGATCCGCCGCGAGCGACGCCAGCGCGCGGAGCAGCGGCGCGCCGGACAACCCCGTGGGCGCGAAGAACGCGCCGGCCAGAGGTGGCCTCCTCCGCAGGCGCGGCGGCAGGCGGCAGAGCAGGAACTCGACCGGCGACGAGGCCGGCGCGGCGGCCATGGCGAAGAGGACCGGACCAGAGGAGCGCAGAGGCCCCCCGCTCCTCGGTGTCTGGGAGGAACGGAATCCCTCCCCCCGTTTCCTTTGACCGACCCCTCCCCCGCCTGAGTAGACGAGGCGGATAGGCGGTCGGTTGGGTGGGGGCGCGTTAGGTTAGGTGGGAGACGGGCGGCGACGGCGCGGAAATGGTCGCGCTCGCGCAGGCGTACCCACTGCCCGCGTCGCGTTGCGCGCTGGCGCCTGCTGGGGCTGGGGCCGGGACCGGGACCGGCGCCAGTTGGGAAGAAACGGCGGCCGTCCGGGAAAGAGGCGGAGGAGGCGAGGAAGAGGAAGAAGAGGAAGCGGAGGTGGGGGGAGGAGGAGGAGGACGCCCGACCACGGCTTTCGTCTTCTAGAGAGGTGAGCGGTGGGGCCCATGGCGCCAGCTGCTGACATGTCAACCTTCCTCTCGCTTCGGTTTTCTTTTGGATCCACGGTTTTTTGGTGTGTGTTTTTAATTTTCCTTCGGTTTCCCCTACTTCCCTTTCTTTATTATTGCTATTTTTCCAATATTTTATATTTATTTATATCATGATTTTTTTTCTGACCTGCTTTTTACTTTCTATATAAGTTACCTTTTATTCATTCTGTTTTTTAATTTTCAAACTGCTCTCACACCCTATGTATCTTGTATATGATCTAGATTTATAACTTATACTCACAAAATGACTCATATAGTCATATGCAACGATGATAGGGAGTCTGATTGTAATATATTATGATTATGTGTGCAACACATGGACATATTTATACTTAATATTAAAGATAATGCAGCCTCATGTGATTTTTGCTCCGTCTACTACTACGGTATATATTAAAATATCAGATGAAAAATTATCTAAAAACCGGACGAGTGTGTCGTGTCTTTTTATTTGTGGATGGGGATTGTTTCTATAGAACTCAGAGATATTGCTTGCCATCACACGGGATTTGTGAGGATGACATTTTCTTTGCTATGCTCTTTTTTTTAGAAGACAATTTTTCCTACTCCTTTTTTGTAGTATTAGAAAAGAAAATGTGACAACTGACAAGTGACACTGAAAGAGATAGCTGAGCTTTGTTTCTCCGCGCAACAATATATGTCAATGCAGTTTGTGCTTCGTCGAGATCACAATCAAGATATCAAATGCGTATAGCGGATTGACGTGAAGGTAGCAGCAGATCGTGGATGCTACCACGGACACAAGTCTCAATAGTGACATCCGATAACCACATATAAATTAATGTGTATATATATCATGGGTAATAAAATATAAATAGACATTTAATTATACTTATTAGAGAACTGATGTCTCGTATACTTGAAATGAAAAAAATGGGAATATGGCATTCCACATATTATATACACATCACCATCACATATAGAGTTTTAAAGCAATAGATTATGATAGCCAAATTTCATAGGACCAAAATTGGTTAACATTGTCAGAAGCAGTAACCTCATCGCTACCATGCTATTGCGGTTGCTACGAAGAATTGTTGATCGCTATAGCGGCCACTAAGTTTCGACACGTTAAATCTAGCAAAATCAATGTAAAAAGAAGGGGGAAAAAAAGTGGAACCGAGGGAGTACGTGCTTGTACAGGGGCAAAGTGGTAAAAAAACGTGTGTTCCTTTCAAAAACCAGGCGTACGAGTGTAGGGTCCGCTCGGCGTACGTATAGGCATTCAAAAGTTGGAAATGTAGGGATGCTTCGGGCCTCGCAACTCGCAAGTCAACGGGTGCAGTCTGCCTGGGCCTGTGCTGCTGGTGACCGGGAGCTGCTACTGCCAATCTGCAACTCTTGTTTCGGCTGGGGATCATCGGTGCAGTGGCCACAAGAACAAACGGTCCAAAAGGATTTCTCGGCGACCGTACTCCTCCTGCTAGGGACTGTGTTTTTACTCCTTTTATTTTCAAACAAAGAAATAATTTCAGCACCTTTTTTAATGTTATTTATATAACAACATACTGTACTCCAGGAATATAATAAAGTCTTAAGTGACCCATATTATTATTATTCTTATTACCTTTCTTGAGATGGGAGTTCCTTTTTTGAGGAAGTGAAGAGCTAGGTGGTGTTTGGTTGCCTCACTATTCGTCTAAACGGTCGTTTAGTCCGTTTACCGTTTCCGTTTAATCACTCGTTTACCCCGTTTAATTGGCCATTTAGCCCGTTTAATGAGACGTTTTGCCCGAATAATGGCTAAACGGTAGGTGACCGACTGTTTACCGTTTAGCGTTTAGGAAAACACTGGTTGCCCCTCCTAAATTTTAGTCTGTGTCCCATCGAATGTTTGACATATGCATGGAATATTAAATATAGAATAATTACGAAACTAATTGTATAGTTTGCGACTAATTTGCGAGACGAATCTTTTAAGCCTAATTAGTCCGTAATTTGACAATGTGGTGCTACAGTAAACATGCGCTAATGACGGATTAATTAGGCTTAAAAATTTGTCTCGTGGAGTACTGACGGATTATATAATTTATTTTTTATTAGTATCTGAACATTCCATACAATATCCTTTCGACACACCTCCTAAATTTTAGTCACCCAACACCATGCTACTACTACTACATCCGGATCCGGTTGGTGCAATCTGAAACTGAAATGATTTTGAATGGACCAGCAGACCAAAGCAAGCAGATAACACGCGGCAGGGCAGAACGCACCGGATTCGTTCCATCCAAATCGCACTGTGCAGTTCCAGCCGCTGGCTCCCTTCCCTGGTGCCTCTCCCGTAGCCTTGGTCCGCCCGGCATTGCAAAGGGTAATAAAGGGTCCGAAGCACTCGACTCAACAAAATGAAGAGGTTGTAGGGCTTGGTTCCCATTGGCATTTCAGTCAGGCCCTGCATGTTGCGCTGCTGGGATTTGTGATTTGTCTGCTGCCTGTGCGTTATATGTATCAATCATGCTGTTGCAGAAGAAGTCGGAACTACCTTTAAGTTTGATCTATTATATATATAAATATAACAAAATATTAATATTTATGTGCATAACTAATATTATTAAATAGATCTTTGAATATATTTTCATAATATAAATTTATTTGGAGATACAAATGATGCTAATATTTCATATAAGTTTAGTTAAACTTAAAAAAAATAATCCGTATAAGTCACGTAGTGATTCTTTTTATGGGACGGGACGCGAGTACACAATGCAACCCATGTGCATTTGCATAAGCAGGCTAATTTGTTTCTTCAAAAAAAAAACTTTGAGGCTGATTTTTCTTTTTTAAAATTGATTGATGAGCAACGATGACTTCTTTTTTTTTTTGGAAGTGGTAAGAGACGGGGTTGCTATGTTTGAACACACATACCCCACATTTTTGTTATTTGGGATCCATCTACTAGCTACGTCACTGTCGAGCAGAGAAGTAGGTAACGGTTGTTAGTTGATTGATTCATCTCGTCGTGTCTAAGAGCATTCATCTGTCCACAAATAAGCGACATTTTCCACATTTTTTACCACACAAATATATATGATCTAAACTACTACTTTTGTGTAATGTATTTGTAACCAGAGTTCTCGATGCAAACGTACTCGTACTATATTACTTTGAAATGTTCAGACTAAAAATACAAGAAGAGTAATGTAATCAAAGTTTGCACTTTATATTAGACATAATTGCAGAACGTCATTTACTATTTGTGACCGGACAGAGTATTTAATAATAATAGATACATATACTTGTTTATGGCTTATGTGCTACTACTACACGATTTGACTCCCTTCTTCCAAATTTTGCAGGGAATTAATATCTTCTATTCAGTTCACGTGTTTTTTTTCTTAATCAACCAGCGCTGTAAGGGTTTTTGATATCTCCATCTCCGTCGCTTTCGTCGCATCCTTTTCGTCGACCGGGTAGTACCATACGTTATATTATGATGAGGTGCACTGATCAGTTACGTGGCTTAATCAATTGCCGTTTCCGTGACCTTTTCCAATAAGCTTTTCTTTTATAAAAAAAAAAACTCACTCTCCTTACAAGCTGAGGCTAGTGCAGGGAGCGGTACATATGATATGATGCTCCTACTCGGGGTCTGGGTCTGGGTCTGGGTCTGGGACCGGGAGATAAATTAAAGGCTGTACCGTATGTACTTTGCTCGCGTGTGTGTTTAATTGTTCAACGTATTTGTGCCCTGTTTAGGGCCTGTTTAGATTTCAAAAAATTTTACGCAGTAACTGTCACATCGAATCTTGTGGCACATGCATGGAGTACTAAATATAGACGAAAAAAACTAATTACACAGTTGGTCGAGAAATCGTGAGACAAAACTTTTGAACCTAATTAGTCCATAATTAGACACTAATTACTAAATACAAACAAAATGCTACAGTGAGCCAATATCCAAAAATTTTTGGATCTAAACGGGGCCTTAGTTCCACCACATTCCCATCTTTGATACTATGCAAAAAAAAATTCCCGTCACATCAAACTTACGGTACATGCATGGAGTACTATATGTTGACGAAATCAAAAACTAATTACACAGTTTGGTTGTACTTTACGAGACGAACGTTTTAAGCCTAATTAGTCAACGATTGAACAATTATTATCAAATAAAAACAAAACGACACTGTAGTTGCATTGTAGCTACAGTGCATCTATCGGCGCCGAATAGGCTGAACTAAACGTGGCCTTGGCTAAAGTTTAGGTCACATGGGAGTGTTCATGATAAAATAAATTATATAAGTCCTTAATACTCCATGAGATGAATTTATTAAACCTAATTAATCCGTCATTAACATATATTTACTGTAACTTTGCTGTCGCACCACATTGTCAAATCATGAACTAATTATACTTAAAAATCATCTCGTAATTAAATTAGTTGCATTCTATGTAATTAGTTATTTTTAGTCTATATTTAGTACTCTATGTATGTATATCAAATATTTGATGGGATAGGGACTAAACTTTAGAGGAGAAACTAACAAGGCTAGTGGCACACACAAGTTAAATTCAAGGATCGATGTTGAGAGTTGATTGATGGCGTGACGTGATATATGTTGAACAGTTCCGTAACTTCTTCCGTGGTCAATTATGCAGGCGGCGCACCACAAAATCTCGTCTCTTATTAGACTGCAGGTGCATGACGACGGCGGCGAAAATTATTAGCGGGTACTCTGGAACCTAATACTCTTTGTAAATGCTTCTACGGAGCAGACAATTGGGAGCCAGAATTTACGATACCACCAAAATGACTTGGACTTTGACCAGTTTCCGTCTTATTTCGAAACCTCTTTTCCATTCCATTGAAATAATTTAAACTTATTGTACCCTCAACTCTATATATGGGACGGGCAGAAGACCATGTTGGTTTCCCCCATGGGACTTGGCTAAGCAGGAGAGCAAAATGGTCTTTCTATGATATGGGGTATGTTTGGATCCATCCAACTAAGAGCAACTCCAAGAGCTTCTCTATATTCTGTTATATTGATATGAATAGATATTTTGGTTAAAAAAGCCCACCAACAACTTGTTCAATTTGGTCTCCAAATAATACCATCTTATATTTTTGGTTCCTCGCTAGTCAAAGATGAAGAGCGGGTATATTCTTCAAAATGCGCGCAAGATACTGAGAAGATATTGGAAGGTGAGAAAAACATATTCCAAATGACTCTCGAAATGAGGACTTAGAAAGTGCGTTTAACAAAGACTCTTGTAGATGCTCTAATAGTTAGGTGCTAAAAATTAGTTTAGGTGGATCTAAATGGACCCCGCTAATATTGACGTGGCATCTAGGTAACAACTATCACACTAGCTATCTATTAATTATTATCTCAGCACAATTAATCATTTGTAAAATACACTTTTGTCCTCCCACCTAATTCTATCTATTGGCCTCTCCAATAATAGTATATAACGTTGATGGATTTACATCTGGCTAATAGTTAATCAGTTAATAGTTAACTAGCTAATATCAGTTGTGACCTTTTAGCTTACTATTACTCCTCCATTCTAAAAATTAATGCAATCCTATATATGAACCAAGTTAAATTTTCTTAAGTTTGACTAAGCTTATAGAAAATAATATCAACATTATGTCTCTAAACATGTTTACTATGAAAATATATATTCTATAATTAATCTAAAGATACTTATAAATATCAATAGTTCTTATAGTTTTATCAATTTTAAAATTAATTGACTTTTTAAAAAGTGAGGATCATTTTTTTTGTCACTGAGGAAGTACTACCTGTTAATTGGTCCAAACAAGGATTAAGAGCATCTCCACTGGATATCATATTCAATCTCCTGTACTTAAGGGCAATGCTACAATACAATTATTACCTACTAGGAGGTAATAGTCGAAGCAATATGATCCATTGATTTATTAGATTTTATAAATAAATTAATAAATAAATAACCTAATAAATGAGAGATAAATGCCTAAAATCCAGTAATCACCACGGGAGGGGTACACTTGCCTCCGTGATTAGGAAAAAAAGCGGTCCCCGCCTATTCCCATCGGTGCACAGTGTACCGGCACAAGGCAGCGAGGAGGCGTTTTTTTTCCGTGCGCACGCCACCATGTTAGGTAAGTAATTACTTAAAAAAATGTTACCTACAAAAAAAAAAATGGTAGCCAAACGTGTTAATTGAGTCTTAAATAATTTTGGCAATAGGTTAGACATTGTCGGGTTCATAAACTCGGGGTCTCTAATGGGACCGCTTCCTAGCAAAAGCTTGACCCGGCATACAGTATTACAAACGACGCACGACTTCTGGGTTGGTCCAGATACCTAACAACATGCCGGAAGAGCGATCCAGTCTCCGACCGGAAGGCCTGGTAAGAAGAGGATGACGCTCGCTTCCGACTCCGACCTATCTCTCCGACCGGAAGGCCTGACCAAAGAGGAGACGACGCTCACTTCCGACTCCGACCTACCTCTCCAACCGAAAGGCCTGACCAAGGAGGGAATGACGCTCGCTTCCGACTCCGATCCGCTTCTCTGACCAGGAATACACCGAACCTTTGCTTACGGCTCTTCTCCTGCCAGCACGATCGGAGCTGACTGGGAACGACCAGCCAGGGACGCCCGCTCGATGAGGACCCAAGAAATCAGGCGGAGTAGATAAGGTAAGGCGCTCAAGTCAACCGCAATACTGAGGACCGTACCATGCACACCTGCAGGACAAACACTGTCAGGCCATGCCAGAAGGGTGCTTTGCAGCCTTCCAGATATGTCAGAACACAAACAGCGTTGTAGGCGTCGATATTTATCCTACAGTATGGTAGGCGCCGATATTTATCCTACAGTATGATAGGGCGCCGACATTTGCCATACCAGAAGAGCACGATGGAGCCTGCCACGTGCATCTGAGCGTCAACAGTATTGTAGGCGCTGATAAACTGTCTTGTACCCGACGGCGTGGGCAACAAAACTAGAGCACTTTCTCTCTCTCTTAAACTTGTAAGGTCGTTCCCTTCATCTATAAAAGGAGATGTGCTCTCTCTCAAAGAAAAACAGTTCATTCTGACTCACTCTCTGCTAGCTTTAGACATTCTGAGACTCAAACAGCTCCACGGCTCTAGAACTCTAAAGCTACACAGAGCATACGTTTCAATACTTAGCGTACATAGGAGCTTCCATCACTCTTAGCCCTTCAGTCCAGAGTCCGACCGGACCTCTAACACCCCCATCTTATTTTCACTCGTTTGTAATCCCACAGCAAACTTTGAGTATCTGGACTCAGGAATAAAGTCACTGACCGACTTAAATTGGACGTAGGACACGTTGGCTGAACTAGTATAAACTCTGTGTCATTGAGTGTTAGGCCACATCCGATCACAACGTACGACAAAATGACAAATATTTACTTGTTAATTACTTTTCGCACCGACAGATATTAACGTGTTATATATGTAGTCAAAGGGTATGTGTTATGCTAACTCGATTAATAAAATTATATTATATAATTAACAGGATCTTCTAAATAAAAACATGTTGCATGTCAACTAATGAACATTGAGAACCAAACACGCTAAAACATGTACTCCCTCCGTCCCAAAATAAGTGATGTTTTTTATTTTTAGACATCTTGTTTGACTGTTCGTTTTTTATAAATATTATCTATTTTGTTATGACTTATTTTATCATTAAAGATACTTTAATAATGATTTATTTATTTTATAATTTATACAAAATTTTTGAATAAAACGAGCGGTCAAACAAGATAACTGAAAATAAAAAACCTCACTTATTTTGGGACGGAGGGAGTAGCTATCACGTACAGGGGAACAAAAAGTTACATGCTAATCAAATAATCAAATTATGTTGCGTACATTAGCTGTTATGGTAGTATATACTAATCGAATTATGCAATGATCAAAGTTGCAAAATAAAAGGATTTACCATATCAAATAGATATACAAAAAAGATTCTCATATCTACTACTACGGTATATATTAAAATATCAGATGAAAAATTATCTAAAAACCGGACGAGTGTGTCGTGTCTTTTTATTTGTGGATGGGGATTGTCAGCTTGTTCGTTTGGCTGTGGCTTGTCGTAAACGATCGTAAATTTCCAGCCGGAACAGTATTTTTCTCTCACACAAAACAGCCAGCAGTACTTCTTCACGAACCAGCAACGATACGAACCAGCCAACCGAACAGGCTGTGTTTCTATAGAACTCAGAGATATTGCTTGCCATCACACGGGATTTGTGAGGATGACATTTTCTTTGCTATGCTCTTTTTTTTAGAAGACAATTTTTCCTACTCCTTTTTTGTAGTATTAGAAAAGAAAATGTGACAACTGACAAGTGACACTGAAAGAGATAGCTGAGCTTCGTTTCTCCGCGCAACAATATATGTCAATGCAGTTTGTCCTTCGTCGAGATCACAATCAAGATATCAAATGCGTATAGCGGATTGACGTGAAGGTAGCAGCAGATCGTGGATGCTACCACGGACACAAGTCTCAATAGTGACATCCGATAACCACATATAAATTAATGTGTATATATATCATGGGTAATAAAATATAAATAGACATTTAATTATACTTATTAGAGAACTGATGTCTCGTATACTTGAAATGAAAAAAATGGGAATATGGCATTCCACATATTATATACACATCACCATCACATATAGAGTTTTAAAGCAATAGATTATGATAGCCAAATTTCATAGGACCAAAATTGGTTAACATTGTCAGAAGCAGTAACCTCATCGCTACCATGCTATTGCGGTTGCTACGAAGAATTGTTGATCGCTATAGCGGCCACTAAGTTTCGACACGTTAAATCTAGCAAAATCAATGTAAAAAGAAGGGGGGAAAAAAAAGTGGAACCGAGGGAGTACGTGCTTGTACAGGGGCAAAGTGGTAAAAAAACGTGTGTTCCTTTCAAAAACCAGGCGTACGAGTGTAGGGTCCGCTCGGCGTACGTATAGGCATTCAAAAGTTGGAAATGTAGGGATGCTTCGGGCCTCGCAACTCGCACGTCAACGGGTGCAGTCTGCCTGGGCCTGTGCTGCTGGTGACCGGGGGCTGCTACTGCCAATCTGCAACTCTTGTTTCGGCTGGGGATCATCGGTGCAGTGGCCACAAGAACAAACGGTCCAAAAGGATTTCTCGGCGACCGTACTCCTCCTGCTAGGGACTGTGTTTTTACTCCTTTTATTTTCAAACAAAGAAATAATTTCAGCACCTTTTTTAATGTTATTTATATAACAACATACTGTACTCCGGGAATATAATAAAGTCTTAAGTGACCCATATTATTATTATTCTTATTACCTTTCTTGAGATGGGAGTTCCTTTTTCGAGGAAGTGAAGAGCTAGGTGGTGTTTGGTTGCCTCACTATTCGTCTAAACGGTCGTTTAGTCCGTTTAAATACCGTGTAAACGCTATACGGTGGTGCGCCGTTTCCGTTTAATCACTCGCTTACCCCGTTTAATTGGCCGTTTAGCCCGTTTAATGGGACGTTTTGCCCGAATAATGGCTAAACAGTAGGTGACCGACTGTTTACCGTTTAGCGTTTAGGAAAACACTGGTTGCCCCTCCTAAATGTGTCCCATCGAATGTTTGACATATGCATAGAATATTAAATACAGAATAATTACGAAACTAATTGTATAGTTTGCGACTAATTTGCGAGACGAATCTTTTAAGCCTAATTAGTCCGTAATTTGACAATGTGGTGCTACAGTAAACATGTGCTAATGACGGATTAATTAGGCTTAAAAATTTGTCTCGTGAAGTACCGACGGATTATATAATTTATTTTTTATTAGTATCTGAACATCCCATATAATATCCTTTCAACACACCTCCTAAATTTTAATGACCCAACACCCTGCTACTACTACTACATCCGGATCCGGTTGGTGCAATCTGAAACTGAAATGATTTTGAATGGACCAGCAGACCAAAGCAAGCAGATAACACGCGGCAGGGCAGAACGCACCGGATTCGTTCCATCCAAATCGCACTGTGCAGTCCCAGCCGCTGGCTCCCTTCCCTGGTGCCTCTCCCGTAGCCATGGTCCGCCCGGCATTGCAAAGGGTAATAAAGGGTCCGAAGCACTCGACTCAACAAAATGAAGAGGTTGTAGGGCTTGGTTCCCATTGGCATTTCAGTCAGACCCTGCATGTTGCGCTGCTGGGATTTGTGATTTGTCTGCAGCCTGTGCGTTATATGTATCAAGCTGTTGCAGAAGAAGTCAGAACAACCTTTAAGTTTGATCTATTTTATATATAACAAAATATTAATATTTATGTGCATAACTAATATTATTGAATAGATCTTTGAATATATTTTCATAATATAAATTTATTTGGAGATACAAATGATGCTAATATTTCATATAAGTTTAGTTAAACTTAAAAAAATGATCCATATAAGTCACGTAGTGATTCTTTTTATGGGACGGGACGCGAGTACACAATGCAACCCATGTGCATTTGCATAAGCAGGCTAATTTGTTTCTTCAAAAAAAAACTTTGAGGCTGATTTTTCTTTTTTAAAATTGATTGATGAGCAACGATGACTTCTTTTTTTTTTGGAAGTGGTAAGAGACGGGGTTGCTATGTTTGAACACACATACCCCACATTTTTGTTATTTGGGATCCATCTACTAGCTACGTCACTGTCGAGCAGAGAAGTAGGTAACGGTTGTTAGTTGATTGATTCATCTCGTCGTGTCTAAGAGCATTCATCTGTCCACAAATAAGCGACATTTTTCACATTTTTTACCACACAAATATATATGATCTAAACCACTACTTTTGTGTAATGTATTTGTAACCAGAGTTCTCGATCGATGCAAACGTACTCGTACTATATTACTTTGAAATGTTCAGACTAAAAATACAAGAAGAGTAATGTAATCAAAGTTTGCACTTTATATTAGACATAACTGCAGAACGTCATTTACTATTTGTGACCGGACAGAGTATTTAATAATAGTAGATACATATACTTGTTTATGGCTTATGTGCTACTACTACACGATTTGACTCCCTTCTTCCAAATTTTGCAGGGAATTAATATCTTCTATTCAATTCACGTGTTTTTTTTCTTAATCAACCAGCGTTGTAAGGGTTTTTTATATCTCCATCTCCGTCGCTTTCGTCGCATCCTTTTCGTCGAGCTGGGTAGTACCATACGTTATATTCTGATGAGGTGCACTGATCAGTTACGTGGCTTAATCAATTGCCGTTCCCGTGACCTTTTCCAATAAGCTTTTCTTTTATAAAAAAAAACTCACTCTCCTTATAAGCTGAGGCTAGTGCAGGGAGCGGTACATATGATATGATGCTCTACTCGGGGTCTGGGTCTGGGTCTGGGTCTGGGTCTGGGTCTGGGACCGGGAGATAAATTAAAGGCTGTACCGTATGTACTTTGCTCGCGTGTGTGTTTAATTGTTCAACGTATTTGGCTAAAGTTTAGGTCACATGGGAGTGTTCATAATAAAATAAATTACATAAGTCTTTAAAATTTATTAAATCTAATTAATTCGTCATTAGCACATGTTTACGGTAACTTTGTTGTAGCACCACATTATCAAATCATGGACTAATTATGCTTAAAAAAATCATCCCGTAAATTAGTTGCATTCCGTGTAATTAGTTATTTTTAATCTATATTTAATACTCTATGCATGTATTAAATATTTGATGGGATATGGACTAAACTTTAGAGGAGAAACTAAACAAGGCTAGTGGCACACACAAATTAAATGCAAGGATCGATGTTGAGAGTTGATTGATGGCGTGACGTGATACATGTTGAACAGTTCCGTAACTTCTTCCGTGGTCAATTATGCAGGCGGCGCACCACAAAATCTCGTCTCTTATTAGACTGCAGGTGCATGACGACGGCGGCGAAAATTATTAGCGGGTACTCTGGAACCTAATACTCTTTGTAAATGCTTCTACGGAGCAGACAATTGGGAGCCAGAATTTACGAGACCACCAAAATGACTTGGACTTTGACCAGTTTCCGTCTTATTTCGAAATCTCTTTTCCATTCCATTGAAATAATTTGAACTTATTGTACCCTCAACTCTATATGGGACGGGCAGAAGACCATGTCGGTTTCCCCCACGGGACTTGGCTAAGCAGGAGAGCAAAATGGTCTTTCTATGATACGGGGTATGTTTGGATCCATCCAACTAAGAGCAACTCCAAGAGCTTCTCTATATTCTTTTATATTGATATGAATAGATATTTTGGTTAAAAAAGCCCACCAACAACTTGTTCAATTTGGTCTCCAAATAATACCATCTTATATTTCTGGTTCCTCGCTAGTCAAAGATGAAGAGCGGGTATATTCTTCAAAATGCGCGCAAGATACTGAGAAGATATTGGAAGATGAGAAAAACATATTCCAAATGACTCTCGAAACGAGGACTTAGAAAGTGCGTTTAACAAAGACTCTTGTAGATGCTCTAATAGTTAGGTGCTAAAAATTAGTTTAGGTGGATCTAAATGGACCCCGCTAATATTGACGTGGCATCTAAGTAACAACTATCACACTAGCTATCTATTAATTATTATCTCAGCACAATTAATCATTTGTAAAATACACTTTTGTCCTCCCACCTAATTCTATCTATTTGCCTCTCCAATAATAGTATATAACGTTGATGGATTTACATCTGGCTAATAGTTAATCAGTTAATAGTTAACTAGCTAATATCAGTTGTGACCTTTTAGCTTACTATTACTCCTCCATTCCAAAAATTAATGCAATCCTATATATGAACCAAGTTAAATTTTCTCAAGTTTGACTAAGCTTATAGAAAATAATATCAACATTATGTCTCTAAACATGTTTACTATGAAAATATATATTCTATAATTAATCTAATGATACTTATAAATATCAACAGTTCTTATAGTTTTATCAAATTTAAAATTAATTGACTTTTTAAAAAGTGAGGATCATTTTTTTTTTGTCACTGAGGAAGTACTACCTGTTAATTGGTCCAAACAGGACTAAGAGCATCTCCACCCGATATCATATTCAATCTCGTGTACTTAAGGGCAATGCTACAATACAATTATTATCTACTAGGAGGTAATAGTCGAAGCAATATGATCCATTGATTTATTAGATTTTATAAATAAATTAATAAATAAATAACCTAATAAATGAGAGAGAAATCTCATATAGCAAAATCAATGTAAAAAGAAGGGGAAAAAAAGTGGAACCGAGGGAGTACGTGCTTGTACAGGGGCAAAGTGGTAAAAAACGTGTGTTCCTTTCTAAAACCAGGCGTACGAGTGTAGGGTCCGCTCGGCGTACGTATAGGCATTCAAAAGTTGGAAATGTAGGGATGCGTGCGTTGCTTCGGGCCTCGCAACTCGCAAGTCAACGGGTGCAGTCTGCCTGGGCTGTGCTGCTGGTGACCGGCTGTACCAGGGGGCTGCTACCCTCTCCTGTTCGTTTGGCTATAGTTTATTATAAATAATCTAATTCTTTAGTTGAAATAGTATTTTTTTTTTTTTTTTTGCTGGGATCATCGGTGCAGCGGCGACAGAAACAAACGGTCGATTTCTCGACGACCGTACTCCTGCTAGGGATTGTGTTTTTACTCCTTTTATTTTCAAACAAAGAAATAATTTCAGCACCTTTTTTAATGTTATTTACATAACAACATACTGTACTCCGGGAATATAATAAAGTCTTAAGTGACCCATATTATTATTATTCTTATTACCTTTCTTGAGATGGGAGTTCCTTTTCCGAGGAAGTGAAGAGCTAGGTGGTGTTTGATCCCTCCTAAATTTTTATCGTTGTCCCATCGAATGTTTGGACACATATATGGAGTATTAAATATAGACTAATTACGAAACTAATTGTATAGTTTGCGACTAATTTGTGAGACGAATCTTTTAACAGCCTGTTCGCTTGTTGGTTTCAGCCAGCCCAAACCAGCCAACCAACAGTGTTTTTCTCTCACAATAAACCAGCACCAGCGAGCCCAGAAACCAACCAGCGAACGAGCCGTAAGCCTAATTAGTCCATAATTATGACAATGTGTTGCTACAGTAAACATGTGCTACTGACGGATTAATTAGCCTTAAAAAATTCGTCTCATGGAGTACTGACGGATTATGTAATTTGTTTTTTATTAATATCTAAACACCCCATACAACATCCGCCCGACATACCTCCTAAATTTTAGTCAACAGATCAAACACCACCCTACTAGTGCTACATCTGGATCCGGTCGGTGCAATCTGAAACTGAAATGATTTTGAATGGACCAGCAGACCAAAGCAAGCAGATAACACGCGGCAGGGCAGAACGCACCGGATTCGTTCCATCCAAATCGCACTGTGCAGTTCCAGCCGATGGCTCCCTTCCCTGCTGCCTCTCCCATATAGCCATGGTCCGCCCGGCATTGCAAAAGGGTAATAAAGGGTCCGAAGGACTCAACTCAACAAAATGAAGAGGTTGTAGGGCTTGGTTCCCATTGGCGTTTCAGTCAGACCCTGCATGTTGCGCTGCTGGGATTTGTGATTTGTCTGCTGCCTGTGCGTTATATGTATCAATAAAGCTGTTGCAGAAGAAGTCAGAACTTCCTTTAAGTTTGATCTATTATATATATAACAAAATATTAATATTTATGTGCATAACTAATATTATTGAATAGATCTTTGAATATATTTTCATAATATAAATTTATTTGAAGATACAAATAATGTTAATATTTCCTATAAGTTTAGTTAAACTTAAAAAAATGATCCGTATAAGTCACATAGTGATTCTTTTTATGGGACGGGACGCGAGTACACAATGCAACCCATGTGCATTTGCATAAGCAGGCTAATTTGTTTCTTAAAAAAAACTTTGAGGCTGATTTTTCTTTTTCTAAATTGATTGATGAACAACGATGACTTCTTTTTTTGGAAGTGGTAAGAGACGGGGTTGCTATGTTTGAACACACATACCCCACATTTTTGTTATTTGGGATCCATCTACTAGCTACGTCACTGTCGAGCAGAGAAGTAGGTAACGGTTGTTAGTTGATTGATTCATCTCGTCGTGTCTAAGAGCATTCATCTGTCCACAAATAAGCGACATTTTCCACATTTTTTACCACACAAATATATATGATCTAAACTACTACTTTTGTGTAATGTATTTGTAACCAGAGTTCTCGATGCAAACGTACTCGTACTATATTACTTTGAAATGTTCAGACTAAAAATACAAGAAGAGTAATGTAATCAAAGTTTGCACTTTATATTAGACATAACTGCAGAACGTCATTTACTATTTGTGACCGGACAGAGTATTTAATAATAATAGATACATATACTTGTTTATGGCTTATGTGCTACTACTACACGATTTGACTCCCTTCTTCCAAATTTTGCAGGGAATTAATATCTTCTATTCAATTCACGTGTTTTTTTTCTTAATCAACCAGCGCTGTAAGGGTTTTTGATATCTCCATCTCCGTCGCTTTCGTCGCATCCTTTTCGTCGACCGGGTAGTACCATACGTTATATTCTGATGAGGTGCACTGATCAGTTACGTGGCTTAATCAATTGCCGTTTCCGTGACCTTTTCCAATAAGCTTTTTTTTTATTAAAAAAAACTCACTCTCCTTATAAGCTGAGGCTAGTGCAGGGAGCAGTACATATGATATGATGCTCCTACTCGGGGTCTGGGTCTGAGTCTGGGACCGGGAGATAAATTAAAGGCTGTACCGTATGTACTTGCTCGCGTGTGTGTTTAATTGTTCAACGTATTTGCCTACATGGGAGTGTTCATAATAAAATAAATTACATAAGTTCTTAATACTCCGCGAGATGAATTTATTAAACCTAATTAATTTGTCGTTATCATATATTTACTGTAACTTTGTTGTAGCACCACATTATCAAATCATGGACTAATTATGCTTAAAAATCATCTCGTAAATTAGTTGTATTCTGTACAATTAGTTATTTTTAGTCTATATTTAATACTATATGCATGTATCAAACATTCGATGAGATAGGGACTAAACTTTAGGGAAGAAACTAAACAAGGCCAGTGGCACACACAAGTTAAATTCAAGGATCCATGTTGAGAGTTGATTGATGGCGTGACGTGATATATGTTGAACAGTTCCGTAACTTCTTCCGTGGTCAATTATGCAGGCGGCGCACCACAAAATCTCGTCTCTTATTAGACTGCAGGTGCATGACGACGGCGGCGAAAATTATTAGCGGGTACTCTGGAACCTAATACTCTTTGTAAATGCTTCTACGGAGCAGACAATTGGGAGCCAGAATTTACGAGACCACCAAAATGACTTGGACGACTTTGACCAGTTTCCGTTTTATTTCGAAATCTCTTTTCCATTCCATTGAAATAATTTGAACTTATTGACGGGACTTGGCTAAGCAGGAGAGCAAAATGGTCCTTCTATGATACGGGGTATGTTTGATCCATCCAACTAAGAGCAACTCCAAGAGCTTCTCTATATTCTTTTATATTGATATGAATAGATATTTTGGTTAAAAAAGCCCACCAAGAACTTGTTCAATTTAGTCTCCAAATAATACCATCTTATATTTCTGGTTCCTCGCTAGTCAAAGATGAAGAGCGGGTATATTCTTCAAAATGCGCGCAAGATACTGAGAAGATATTGGAAGGTGAGAAAAACATATTCCAAATGACTCTCGAAATGAGGACTTAGAAAGTGCGTTTAACAAAGACTCTTGTAGATGCTCTAATAGTTAGGTGCTAAAAATTAGTTTAGGTGGATCTAAATGGACCCCGCTAATATTGACGTGGCATCTAGGTAATAACTATCACACTAGCCATCTATTAATTATTATCTCAGCACAACTAATCATTTGTAAAATAAACTTTTGTCCTCCCACCTAATTCTATCTATTTGCCTCTCCAATAATAGTATATAGCGTTGATGGATTTACATCTGGCTAATAGTTAATCAGTTAATAGTTAACTAGCTAATATCAGTTGTGACCTTTTAGCTTACTATTACTCCTCCGTTCCAAAAATTAATGCAATCCTATATATGAACCAAGTTAAATTTTCTCAAGTTTCACTAAGCTTATAGAAAATAATATCAACACTATGTCTCTAAACATGTTTACTATGAAAATATATATTCTATAATTAATCTAATGATACTTATAAATATCAATAGTTCTTATAGTTTTATCAAATTTAAAATTAATTGACTTTTTAAAAAGTGAGGATCATTTTTTTGTCACTGAGGAAGTACTACCTGTTACTTGGTCCAAACAAGGACTAAGAGCATCTCCACTGGATATCATATTCAATCTCCTGTACTTAAGGGCAATGCTACAATACAATTATTACCTACTAGGAGGTAATAGTCGAAGCAATATGATCCATTGATTTATTAGATTTTATAAATAAATTAATAAATAAATAACCTAATAAATGAGTGATAAATCTCTAAAATCCAGTAATCACCACGGAAGGGGTACACTTGCCTCCGTAATTAGAAAAAAAAGCGGTCCCCGCCTATTCCCATCGGTGCAGTGTACCGGCACAAGGCAGCGAGGTGGCGTTTTTTTTCCGTGCGCACGCCACCATGTTACGTAAGTAATTACTTAAAAAAATGTTACCTACAAAAAAAATGGTAGCCAAACGTGTTAATTGAGTCTTAAATAATTTTGGCAATAGGTTAGACATTGTCGGGTTCATAAACCCGGGGTCTCTAAAGGGACCGCTTCCCAGCAAAAGCTCGACCCGGCAGACAGTATTACAAACGACGCACAACTTCTGGCCGGCCCAGATACCTAACGACAGGCCGGAAGAGCGATCCAGTCTCCGACCGAAAGGCCTAGCAAGAAGGGGACGACGCTCGCTTCCGACTCCGATCCGCCTCTCCGACCGAAAGGCCTGGCCAAGAAGGGGACGACGCTCACTTCCGACTTCGACCCACCTCTCCAACCGGAAGGCCTGGCCAAGGAGGGAACGACGCTCGCTTCTGACTCCGACCCGCTTCTCCGACCAGGAATACACCGAACCTCTGCTTACGGCTCTTCTCCTACCCGCACGGTCGGAGCTGACTAGGAATGACCGGCCAGGGACGCCCGCTCGGTGAGGACCCAAGAAATCAGGCGGAGCAGATAAGGTAAGGCGCTCAAGTCAACCGCAATACTGAGGACCGTACCATGCACACCTGTAGGACAGCACTGTCAGGCCATGGCAGAAGGGTGCTTTGCAGCCTTCCAGATATGTCAGAACACAAACAGTGTTGTAGGCGTCGATGTAACACCTCTGGTGTTTTGACCTAGCATTAAAACTTGACATGTCATCATATGCATTGCAAAGTATTCATAAAGTAGAAAATTTTGAATGCATTCACTAAATAAGCTTTATTTCATAATGTTGTTATTTTATGTGATGTGATTCAAAACCCTAAATAAAGATCATGACCACAAGGGTCAAATTTCATGTGATCATGTGAGACCATGTGTCAATTGACTCAAATAACCCTAATGGGCCATGTTACTAGTCAAAAATCAAAGTTAAGTAAAAAGGTATACAAATCAAATTTGAATTCAAATTCAAACCATAAAAGTCATTTTTGCCCCTTTTGCCTAATTCAAAATCCATTTGGAATTTGGGGTTATGACAAAAAGCAAAGTTGAAGCTTATTTAATAATGATCAACTTTGGTATTCAAAGTTTTTCAAGTTTACTTATAAAATTTGGAGTAATTTTGAAATGATTCAAATGCACCCCAAATTCAAATTTCAAAATGGAGGCAGAATTTGAAAATATTCCTTGAAGCAAAGTTGTAGAGTTTGAAAAGTTGAGCAACTTTAATTTTTGGAGATTTTCAACTTCTTTAGAATATTTGTGAGTAATTTGCAAATTAAACGCAGTGGCAATTTTGTAAATATTTCAAAAATCAAAATCGCCACCTCCCTACTTGCCGCCGGCGCCACGCAGCTGCCGCCGCCGATCATTTTGCGCCGCTTTCTCGTGCGTTGACATGCAGCAAGCTTCATGGCGAGCTCGTGCATGAGCTGTCGACGCCGGGCGCGTTCTCCCCGGCTATAAATAGGAGCACCGCCGCCGTCGTCCTCCGTTTTTCCCCTTTGCTCTGCTCCACCACCGCGCAGCTCCGCCGCTCGCCGTAGCCGTCGTCGAACTGCGTCCGCCGTGCCCAGCTACACCAACATGATCGCCTCAACCTTGCGCTCCTCTTCGGTTTGCTCACGTTGCTTGGGTTGGCCGGAATCGCCCGACGCAACGCCTTCTTCCTCGGAGCCAGCCGAAGTACCACCACCATCGACCTCACCGTGGCCACGTCGTTCCAGCCCATCTCCATCTTCACCAAGCACACCGGCGTGGTTGTGGTGAGCTCCTGAGCATGATGCTCGCTTCGCTTTAGCCTCTACTATATCGTGGCCGTGGTTACGCCGTGCGTCGTCGTGCCCGCGCCGCCATGGTCGGCGTGAAGCTCCCTCCGGTGCGTCTGCTGCCGTTCTGAGGGTTGGGATGGATTCGTTGGATGGTGTAGATCATGCAGGTGTGGTCTGCCTCGTCGGAGCGTCGTCGTCGGTGAGTTTTGGCCGACCAGTGATGGCAGCGCCGCCGTATCACTGTTCTGTGCCACTGACGAGTGGGGCCTGGCTGTCAGTGAGAGAGAGAACAGTGAGGTTTTGATATTTTCTGAATTATGAATAGTGCAACAACTTTGGAAATTTCTAGAAAAATAATCATAGCTCCAAAAATTCTAAGAATTTGTGTGTAGCTTCTGTACATGTTCTAGTATGATTTAAAATTATGAAACTTGAAATTTGAATAAATTTTTAATATTCAAAAATTCAGTCAATTAATTGATAAATGCTATTTCCATGATTTTTGTAGGCCACTGTATAATTCCAAAAATTACGAAATTTGTTTTGGTACACTAATTTGTCATGAGGAAGCTTACATAAAATTTTGAGGTCATTTGGAACAAGTTCATTTTTGGGCTTATTTCCAAATTAATTCAAAAATAAATAAAAGCAAACCCTAAGTGTTAGATTAGTGTTTGATCTTGTTTTGGTCATGTTTTGTGACTAATAGGGTTTCAAGATCAATTTGGTCAAGTCACTTGTATGGTCCTTGATGGTAGAATTGCAAGTTGGTTTTGTTGGCTTGCAACTGTACCATGAAGGAAAGTCGCATTCAAAGTGTTTTTACATTTCATGTACCATGAAAGCATCATGTTTACATTATCATCATGTTGAAACATATGCTATTATTTCGTGTAGAATCCGAGAGTGAAACGATTCTAGTTGAACAAGTTGTGGAAGAATCCCCGGTTGTCACGGGATTCGATAATTGTGGTACTGATCCAGAACCCGAGATCATCAACGAAGGCAAGCCCCGGTTTATGTATTAAACCATTACCTTGTTTACTTTGAAAAGTTTATCACCTATGTTACTTATTGCATTAAGTTGATTAATTCAAATGTTACCTACTTGATGCATTGCCTACCTTGTTAATTGTTTACCATCTTTCAAGATGTTTTCATTTACAAAGGCGTAGAATGTGGCCGAATTTGAGGTGTGCTGTGCTCTCAGGTGGCGTGGATACGGTTTAGTATAGGAGGATCCGGTAGCGAGGTTGATATATGCAAGATTAAGTTCTACATATGTCGTGTGATAAGGAATCCCCAGCTAGGACTTGAATCAATTTGAATTGCTGGTGCTCCACGGATATGGAGACTCGATTCATTACAGAAGCAATATAGGACTGGTGAATTACTAAAACATGAGAAAAAAAGGAATGGAATAAGAAGGATTGGAATATAGAATATGAACACTTAGTTTGAGGTCATGAACTAAAGTACTTAGGGGTAAAACTTGAAAATAGAATCAAGAATAGTAAGCTTTTAGCAAAGAACTTTTGAATCTTGCTACATCCTTATCTTGACCTAACACCTGCATCTCTAAAGTCCTTCACCCCCTTTTACGTCGGGTCAGTCTTGTTGAGTACTTTCGTACTTAGGGTTTGTTAACCCTTGTTGCAGGTGAGTCACATGCGCAGGCTTGTTTTGGTCCCTGCTGCATATCTGTGTTTGAAGTCAATGACGATGAGGAATGATGAATGGCCTTTGGACAAGGCACTAGTTTGTGTGATATAAATAATGTTAATGTAATATTATCCCGCTACTATGGTTGTATGACACTTATGGTATTGTAAGTTTAAAACAACTGGTTTGTAAACTATGTTAAGCTAAGACTTCCGCTATCTTTTACTCTGATATATATATTTGAATAAACTATTGTAATCTGTAATGTCTGTGATTGGGATCCTGTTCGAAAAGATTCGTGGATGATTCGGGTTTCCCGAGGACACCCGACAGACCTGTTAAGTTGTTGGGAACTCGTGTACGCTATCCGAGGTCTATTATGACAACGATAGGTGCACGTGGGCCCAATTTCTTAGGAGGTTCTGCCACAGCTGGTATCAGAGCAGTTCCCATATAAGATTATTGTAGGTTACTTTGGAAAACCTTCAAATTGATTTGGATCAAAGAAAGTAAACTTGATATTTGAAAGTTCAAATTTCTTTCTTCTTACCTTTTGATCTAGACTCAATCCTATCTTATTTGAAAGTTCGTGGCGGATAATATGATTAGGTTTGTCCTATGTATTAAAAAATCTAGTACTTCTGATTATATAAATCTTTTGTACCTAGATTCGTAAGATCGATTCATGCATCATGCTTGAACACCTTGCATAATAATTCCCCTTAAGAAGTGGTTGGGTAAGTAATGTCAATCCCATTCTTGCTAACCTCCATTATCCTCAAGCTATTCTTATAATCCTACCCTAAATTCTATAGGCTATGGCAAAGACCAAGGTAACCGCACGCAAGTCCATCGGACCTCATAGAGTCCCTCGTCACCAGTTGGCACCGTGAAACCATGAGCTTGGTGAAGGAAGTGCAAAGACCCTAGGAGATGAAGGATCTTCAAGCAATCCCGCCAACATCGAGAACCTTACCAAGGAGCTCAACACTCTTCGTCGAGCTCATGCTAAAGATCAAGAGGAGCTGGCAAAAATGCAAAGGGGCATCACCATGACCATGGAGCTGTGGAATGAAGCCTGGACACGAGAGGATGCAGCTAATGAATGTGTCCATGAGTTGGAGTTCTACGTAGAAGACCTGGAGATGGACAATGCCATTCTTCATGAGAATGTCCACATGCTATATGCTCAACTTCATCCTCCTCATGGGGATGGTGAAGTTACAGATAAAGAAATGATTGTAGCTCCAAGAGAAGTCGAGAATGAAGAAGAGGAAGAGGATCCTGAGGAGTTAGTGTACTTCTCAGATGATGATGAGGTTTCGTTCGGTATAGGCACGGACGTCGATGACTGAGAGCTCAGAGTAGTAATAGTTCATTTACTGCTTTCCTAGTAAACCAGGGTTGTCTTGTGGGATACAAGACATGTAATTTAAATAAGTAACCCTTTGTAGCATGAAACCTTTTAACTGCTTTCAATAAATAATAATGTAAGTAAACGTATTTCTCTAATAGATGCCTCGTTCTATCACCCGAGCTGGTGCTAGTGGCTCGCATGACGATGATGATTACCCAAATCCTCCACCAATGCCTTCGACTATGGCAGATGCCATAGCCGCACTCATCAATGCAACGACAGAGAATGCTAGGTTATTAAGGGAATTGGCGCAGAACCAACAGGCACCATACCTTAATCGTGGCCGCCGTAATAATGGAAATGATGAGTCAACCTATGTTGATTTTACTGACACACGTCCGCCTATGTTTTCTAAGGTAGAAGAGCCTTTAGAAGCTGACGATTGGCTTAGGACAATAGAGCAAAAGTTTGAGCTGATTCACTGTACCGAGATTCAGAAACCAAGGTTTGCGACATAGCAACTCCGAGGAGCTGCTGGTGCCTGGTGGGCAAATTTGGTAGCGGTATAGCCCGCTGGTCACCAAATCACCTAGAGGGAGTTTAAGGATGCCTTCAGGGCACACTATGTTCCAGATGGTGTGATGACCATAAAGTTAGAAGAGTTTTTAGCCCTTAAGCAAGGGGAGCACCCGGTGATGCACTATGTTGGGCGCTTCAATCACCTGTCACAGTATGCTATAGAGTATGTAAATACTGATAGGAAGAAGAAGAATCATTTCCTTAGAGGCCTGAACACTAAACTTTAGACCATGATGGCAACTTGTGGCAACGCAACTTATCATGAGATAGTCAATATTGCTATCGCTTCAGAGGAGAATTACCGCCGACACAAGGAGGCGAAGAAAAAGAAAATATCTGCTTCTAGATCATCGAGTGGAAAGCATCAAAAGATAGTCTACCATCCTCAGAATCATGGCCGTGCACCATTCCGCCCACAACAAGGCCAAGGCAGGCAGCAAATCTTTATTCGCCCTACAACTAATACACCTTATCCTCATCAGGCACCGCAGCAGCAAAATAATACAAATAATGCAAACCGCAATGCTACTCCCCAGAATCACAATTATCCATGCTATAATTGTGGTAAACCCAGACACTTTTCTCGAGAATGTCCGTATCCCAGGAAGAATAATCCTGATGCACCCAAAGCCCCTGTTACTCAAGCTCAGAATCAGTACAAGGGCAATGCTCAGAATAGTCAGAAGGGTCAGGCTGAGAAGAAAACTGGAAGGGTCTTCTATACTCAGGTGGAGTCTATTCCAGAAGGAGAACCAGTAATGATGGGTATGTTTCCCATTGCTAAGCATCCTGCAATTACCTTATTTGATTCTGGTGCATCCCATACATTCATCAATCGTACATTTGTTGTGAAGCATGGGATAGCTATTGGGGAAACAAAAGAACCATATCATATACAGTCTCTCGGGGGACGAATCTATACAAGGGAGGTAGTTCAGCATGTACCTATTGATTTAGGAGGATATGAGTTCCCTACCAATATGCTGATATTAAAGGATCAAGATATAGATGTGATCCTTGATATGAACTGGTTAACCCAACATGGGGCTATCATAGATGTCCTGCATAGAACCATAAGGGTAAATGCACCTGATAGCAAAACCCAACTTCTCATCCAACTTCCCTTTTCGAAGAGTATAGTGGAAATAGTCTGTGCAATCACTGTTGAAGAAGCCGAGAAAATTCTAGTGGTATGTGAATTTACGGATGTCTTTCCCGATGATCTGCCTGGTCTGCCACCAGACCAAGATGTAGAGTTTAGAATTGATCTGAAACCAGAAACGGCACCTGTGTCCAGAAGAGCATATAGGATGCCACCCAAAGAACTAGCAGAATTGAAAATGCAACTACAAGAGTTGTTAGACAAGGGTTTCATTCAACCCAGTTCATCACCTTGGAGATACCCTGCTATCTTCGTGAAGAAGAAGGACCAAATCTTAAGGTTATTGTTGACTATCGGCCATTAAATGAAGTCACCATAAAGAACAAATACCCCTTACCCCGAATTGATTTTGCTTTTTGATCAACTTGCGGGAGCTAAGGTGTTCTCAAAGATAGACTTGAGATCAGGCTATCACCAGATTAAGATCAAACGAGAAGATGTGCCGAAGACAGCGTTTACTACCTGATATGGTCTATATGAGTATCTAGTCATGTCTTTTGGGATGACCAATGCCCTGGCTCATTTTATGTACCTGATGAACTCAGTTTTCATGCCCGAGTTGGATAAGTTTGTCGTGGTGTTCATTGATGATATTCTTATCTATTCTAAGAGCAAAGAGGAACACGCGGAACATCTCCGCATTGTTCTACAAAGATTAAGAGACCATCAATTATACGCCAAATTCAGTAAATGTGCATTCTGGTTAGAGGAAGTATAATTTTTGGGTCATGTGTTGTCTGCTGAAGGTATAGCTGTTGATCCAAGCAAGGTAGAAGAAGTCCTTAACTAGAAAGCACCTACCACTATTCATCAAGTTCGTAGTTTTCTGGGGTTGGCAGGGTATTATCGTCGGTTCATCCCTGACTTCTCTAGAATTGCGAAGCCGATTACTAGACTGTTGAAAAATCAAACTAAGTTTGTATGGTCAACAGAATGTGAGAAGGCCTTTTAGACATTGAAGAAGTTGCTGACAACTGCACCAGTATTAGCACAACCTGATATCGAGAGGCCGTTTGATATCTATTATGATGCATCTGGAATTGGTATTGACTGTGTTCTTATGCAAGAAGGTAGAGTCATAGCGTACGCTTCTAGACAACTCAAGAAGCATGAAGAACATTATCCCACCCATGATCTTGAATTAGCCGCTGTTGTTCATGCACTCAAGGTTTGGCAACATTATTTATTGGGTAATATCTATCATATCTATACGGATCACAAAAGTTTGAAATATATTTTCACTTAGTTAGAGTTGAATATGAGGCAAAGAAGATGGTTAGAACTTGTCAAAGATTATGACTTAGAAGTGCATTATCATCCGGGGACAAGGCTAATGTGGTTGCCGATGCCCTGAGTTGCAAGAGTCATTGCCATTGTCTGACTGTAGAACCTATGCAACAAACATTGTGTCAAGAGATGGAGCATCTGAATTTACAAATCATAGAACAAGGTTCCCTGTCCAATATTGCAATCGAGTCCACTATCAAAGGTCAGATCATTGATGCTCAACGGAAAAGTATGGGCATAGCCCATATCAAGGATAAAGTCAGATCTGGAAAACCAACATGTTTCAAGATTGATGAATCGGATGTTGTATGGTTCAAGGATAGATTGGTAGTACCCAAAAATCTAGAGCTACGAAAGCAGATTCTTGATAAAGCTCATTCTACAAGATGCTCCATTCATCCAGGTAGCAACAAAATGTATCATGATCTGAGAAAGAGATATTGGTGGACCAAAATGAAAATAGAAATAGCTCAATATATGGCCAAATGTGATACTTGTCAGAGAGTCAAAGCAGTTCATATGAAGACTGCAGGTCCATTACATTCATTGCTAGTTCCATCTTGGAAGTGGGAAGATATCTGTATGGACTTCATCGTGGGATTGCCTAGGACATCTGTAGGCCATAATTCAATATGGGTTATTGTTGATCGCCTAACCAAGATAGCTCATTTCTTACCAGTCAGAGATAAATATCGAGCGGAACATGCAAATCTTTATCTTGATAGAATCTTCAGTTTGCATGGGGCACCCAAGACCATTGTCTCTGACAGAGGATCATTGTTCGTATCTAAGTTTTGAAAAAGTCTACATGGGTCTTTAGGAACTAAACTTATCCGCAGTTCTGCTTATCATCCGTAAACAGATGGATAGACTGAGAGGGTAAATCAAATTCTTGAAGATATGTTAAGAGCATGTGTCCTTTCCTATGGTGCTAAATGGGATGAATGCCTTCCCTTAGCTGAATTCTCATATAATAATAGCCATCAAGAGAGCATTAAAATGGCACCATTCGAAGCATTGTATGGCCGTAGATGCCAGACACCTTTAAATTGGTCAGAAGCTGGAGAACGTTGGTTCTTTGGACCGGATGTGGTCAAGGAAGCTGAAGAGAAAGTTAAACTCATACAAGCTAATATGAAGGTAGCTCAATCCAGACAGAAAAGCTATGCTGATAAGAGGAGACGACCGCTAGAATTCAAAGTGGGGGATCATGTCTACCTCAAGGTGTCGCCGATGAAAGGAGTTCATCAATTTGGGATTCGGGGAAAGTTGGCGCCCCGTTATGTTGGTCCTTTTCAAATCCAACAACGATGTGGACCAGTCGCATATCGCGTCAAGCTACCAGATCACATGTCAGCTGTGCATGATATCTTCCATGTATCTCAGTTAAAGAAGTGTCTTCATGTACCTGACCAAGTGATCGACTTTGGTGATGTAGAACTAGAACCTGACTTGACTTATGCCGAGTACCCCATTAGAGTCTTAGATCAGAAAGATCGAGTCACTTGAAAACATACAATCAAGTTCTATAAAGTACAATGGAATCAACACACTGAAGATGAAGCTACTTGGGAGTCCGAGGATTACTTAGAAGAAAACTTTCCTGACTTCTTCGCTTCTATCTAGTTGCAATATCTTGTCTATATTGTAACTTGTCTCGTTTGTCAACAGAATGGAAAACCCCCTCACTAGCCTTTTGAATAAAGTTATGATGTGTTAACTTGACACATTTCATTTTCCATTACTTAGCCTTAGGTTTTAAATCTTGGGACGAGATTTCTTTAAGGGGGAAGGGTTGTAACACCTCTAGTGTTTTGACCTAGCATTAAAACTTGACATGTCATCATATGCATTGCAAATCATTCATAAAGTAGAAAATTTGAATGCATTCACTAAATAAGCTTTATTTCATAATGTTGTTATTTTATGTGATGTGATTTAAAACCCTAAATAAAGATCATGACCACAAGGGTCAAATTTCATGTGATCATGTGAGACCATGTGTCAATTGACTCAAATAACCCTAATGGGCCATGTTACTGGTCAAAAATCAAAGTTAAGTAAAAAGGTATATAAATCAAATTTGAATTCAAATTCAAACCATAAAAGTCCTTTTTGCCCCTTTTGCCTAATTCAAAATCCATTTGGAATTTGGGGTTGTGACAAAAAGCAAAGTTCAAGCTTATTTAATAATGATCAACTTTCGTATTCAAAGTTTTTCAAGTTTACATATAAAATTTGGAGTAATTTTGAAATGATTCAAATGCATCCCAAATTCAAATTTCAAAATGGAGGCAGAATTTGAAAATATTCCTTGAAGCAAAGTTGTAGAGTTTGAAAAGTTGAGCAACTTTCATTTTTGGAGATTTTCAACTTCTTTAGAATATTTGTGAGTAATTTGCAAATTAAACGCAGTGGCAATTCTGTAAATATTTCAAAAATCAAAATCGCCACCTCCCTACTTGCCGCCGGCGCCACGCAGCTACCGCCGCCAATTATTTTGCGCCGCTTTCTCGTGCGTTGACACGCAGCAAGCTCCGTGGCGAGCTCGTGCGTGAGCTGTCGACGCCGGGCGCGTTCTCCCCGGCTATAAATAGGAGCACCACTGCCGTCGTCCTCCGTTTTCCACCTTTGCTCTGCTCCGCCACCGCGCAGCTCCGCCGCTCACCGTAGCCGTCGTTGAACTATGTCTGTCGTGCCCAGCTACACCAACGTGATCGCCTCAACCTTATGCTCCTCTTCGGCTTGCTCGTGTTGCTTGGGTTGGCCAGAATCGCCCGGCGCAACGCCTTCTTCCTCGGAGCCGGCCGAAGTACCGCCACCATCGACCTCACCGTGGCCACGTCGTTCCAGCCCATCTCCGTCTTCACCAAGCACACCGGCGTGATTGTGGTGAGCTCCTAAGCGTGATGCTCGCTTCGCTTTAGCCTCTACTGTATCGTGGCCATGGTTACACCGTGCGTCGTCGTGCCCGCGCCGCCATGGCCGGCGTGAAGCTCCCTCCGGTGCGTCTGTTGCCGTTCTAAGGGTTGGGATGGATTCGTGGGATGGTGTAGATCATGCAGGTGCGGTCTGCCTCACCGGAGCATCGCCGTCGACGCGTTTTGGCCAACTAGTGATGGGGCAGAACGCACCGGATTCGTTCCATCCAAATCGCACTGTGCAGTTCCAGCCGCTGGCTCCCTTCCCTGGTGCCTCTCCCGTAGCCTTGGTCCGCCCGGCATTGCAAAGGGTAATAAAGGGTCCGAAGCACTCGACTCAACAAAATGAAGAGGTTGTAGGGCTTGGTTCCCATTGGCATTTCAGTCAGGCCCTGCATGTTGCGCTGCTGGGATTTGTGATTTGTCTGCTGCCTGTGCGTTATATGTATCAATCATGCTGTTGCAGAAGAAGTCGGAACTACCTTTAAGTTTGATCTATTATAATATAAATATAACAAAATATTAATATTTATGTGCATAACTAATATTATTAAATAGATCTTTGAATATATTTTCATAATATAAATTTATTTGGAGATACAAATGATGCTAATATTTCATATAAGTTTAGTTAAACTTAAAAAAAATAATCCGTATAAGTCACGTAGTGATTCTTTTTATGGGACGGGACGCGAGTACACAATGCAACCCATGTGCATTTGCATAAGCAGGCTAATTTGTTTCTTCAAAAAAAAAACTTTGAGGCTGATTTTTCTTTTTTAAAATTGATTGATGAGCAACGATGACTTCTTTTTTTTTTTGGAAGTGGTAAGAGACGGGGTTGCTATGTTTGAACACACATACCCCACATTTTTGTTATTTGGGATCCATCTACTAGCTACGTCACTGTCGAGCAGAGAAGTAGGTAACGGTTGTTAGTTGATTGATTCATCTCGTCGTGTCTAAGAGCATTCATCTGTCCACAAATAAGCGACATTTTCCACATTTTTTACCACACAAATATATATGATCTAAACTACTACTTTTGTGTAATGTATTTGTAACCAGAGTTCTCGATGCAAACGTACTCGTACTATATTACTTTGAAATGTTCAGACTAAAAATACAAGAAGAGTAATGTAATCAAAGTTTGCACTTTATATTAGACATAATTGCAGAACGTCATTTACTATTTGTGACCGGACAGAGTATTTAATAATAATAGATACATATACTTGTTTATGGCTTATGTGCTACTACTACACGATTTGACTCCCTTCTTCCAAATTTGCAGGGAATTAATATCTTCTATTCAGTTCACGTGTTTTTTTTCTTAATCAACCAGCGCTGTAAGGGTTTTTGATATCTCCATCTCCGTCGCTTTCGTCGCATCCTTTTCGTCGACCGGGTAGTACCATACGTTATATTATGATGAGGTGCACTGATCAGTTACGTGGCTTAATCAATTGCCGTTTCCGTGACCTTTTCCAATAAGCTTTTCTTTTATAAAAAAAAAAACTCACTCTCCTTACAAGCTGAGGCTAGTGCAGGGAGCGGTACATATGATATGATGCTCCTACTCGGGGTCTGGGTCTGGGTCTGGGTCTGGGACCGGGAGATAAATTAAAGGCTGTACCGTATGTACTTTGCTCGCGTGTGTGTTTAATTGTTCAACGTATTTGTGCCCTGTTTAGGGCCTGTTTAGATTTCAAAAAATTTTACGCAGTAACTGTCACATCGAATCTTGTGGCACATGCATGGAGTACTAAATATAGACGAAAAAAACTAATTACACAGTTGGTCGAGAAATCGTGAGACAAAACTTTTGAACCTAATTAGTCCATAATTAGACACTAATTACTAAATACAAACAAAATGCTACAGTGAGCCAATATCCAAAAATTTTTGGATCTAAACGGGGCCTTAGTTCCACCACATTCCCATCTTTGATACTATGCAAAAAAAATTCCCGTCACATCAAACTTACGGTACATGCATGGAGTACTATATGTTGACGAAATCAAAAACTAATTACACAGTTTGGTTGTACTTTACGAGACGAACGTTTTAAGCCTAATTAGTCAACGATTGAACAATTATTATCAAATAAAAACAAAACGACACTGTAGTTGCATTGTAGCTACAGTGCATCTATCGGCGCCGAATAGGCTGAACTAAACGTGGCCTTGGCTAAAGTTTAGGTCACATGGGAGTGTTCATGATAAAATAAATTATATAAGTCCTTAATACTCCATGAGATGAATTTATTAAACCTAATTAATCCGTCATTAACATATATTTACTGTAACTTTGCTGTCGCACCACATTGTCAAATCATGAACTAATTATACTTAAAAATCATCTCGTAATTAAATTAGTTGCATTCTATGTAATTAGTTATTTTTAGTCTATATTTAGTACTCTATGTATGTATATCAAATATTTGATGGGATAGGGACTAAACTTTAGAGGAGAAACTAACAAGGCTAGTGGCACACACAAGTTAAATTCAAGGATCGATGTTGAGAGTTGATTGATGGCGTGACGTGATATATGTTGAACAGTTCCGTAACTTCTTCCGTGGTCAATTATGCAGGCGGCGCACCACAAAATCTCGTCTCTTATTAGACTGCAGGTGCATGACGACGGCGGCGAAAATTATTAGCGGGTACTCTGGAACCTAATACTCTTTGTAAATGCTTCTACGGAGCAGACAATTGGGAGCCAGAATTTACGATACCACCAAAATGACTTGGACTTTGACCAGTTTCCGTCTTATTTCGAAACCTCTTTTCCATTCCATTGAAATAATTTAAACTTATTGTACCCTCAACTCTATATATGGGACGGGCAGAAGACCATGTTGGTTTCCCCCATGGGACTTGGCTAAGCAGGAGAGCAAAATGGTCTTTCTATGATATGGGGTATGTTTGGATCCATCCAACTAAGAGCAACTCCAAGAGCTTCTCTATATTCTGTTATATTGATATGAATAGATATTTTGGTTAAAAAAGCCCACCAACAACTTGTTCAATTTGGTCTCCAAATAATACCATCTTATATTTTTGGTTCCTCGCTAGTCAAAGATGAAGAGCGGGTATATTCTTCAAAATGCGCGCAAGATACTGAGAAGATATTGGAAGGTGAGAAAAACATATTCCAAATGACTCTCGAAATGAGGACTTAGAAAGTGCGTTTAACAAAGACTCTTGTAGATGCTCTAATAGTTAGGTGCTAAAAATTAGTTTAGGTGGATCTAAATGGACCCCGCTAATATTGACGTGGCATCTAGGTAACAACTATCACACTAGCTATCTATTAATTATTATCTCAGCACAATTAATCATTTGTAAAATACACTTTTGTCCTCCCACCTAATTCTATCTATTGGCCTCTCCAATAATAGTATATAACGTTGATGGATTTACATCTGGCTAATAGTTAATCAGTTAATAGTTAACTAGCTAATATCAGTTGTGACCTTTTAGCTTACTATTACTCCTCCATTCTAAAAATTAATGCAATCCTATATATGAACCAAGTTAAATTTTCTTAAGTTTGACTAAGCTTATAGAAAATAATATCAACATTATGTCTCTAAACATGTTTACTATGAAAATATATATTCTATAATTAATCTAAAGATACTTATAAATATCAATAGTTCTTATAGTTTTATCAATTTTAAAATTAATTGACTTTTTAAAAAGTGAGGATCATTTTTTTTGTCACTGAGGAAGTACTACCTGTTAATTGGTCCAAACAAGGATTAAGAGCATCTCCACTGGATATCATATTCAATCTCCTGTACTTAAGGGCAATGCTACAATACAATTATTACCTACTAGGAGGTAATAGTCGAAGCAATATGATCCATTGATTTATTAGATTTTAAATAAATAAATAAATAATAACCTAATAAATGAGAGATAAATGCCTAAAATCCAGTAATCACCACGGGAGGGGTACACTTGCCTCCGTGATTAGGAAAAAAAGCGGTCCCCGCCTATTCCCATCGGTGCACAGTGTACCGGCACAAGGCAGCGAGGAGGCGTTTTTTTTCCGTGCGCACGCCACCATGTTAGGTAAGTAATTACTTAAAAAAATGTTACCTACAAAAAAAAAAATGGTAGCCAAACGTGTTAATTGAGTCTTAAATAATTTTGGCAATAGGTTAGACATTGTCGGGTTCATAAACTCGGGGTCTCTAATGGGACCGCTTCCTAGCAAAAGCTTGACCCGGCATACAGTATTACAAACGACGCACGACTTCTGGGTTGGTCCAGATACCTAACAACATGCCGGAAGAGCGATCCAGTCTCCGACCGGAAGGCCTGGTAAGAAGAGGATGACGCTCGCTTCCGACTCCGACCTATCTCTCCGACCGGAAGGCCTGACCAAAGAGGAGACGACGCTCACTTCCGACTCCGACCTACCTCTCCAACCGAAAGGCCTGACCAAGGAGGGAATGACGCTCGCTTCCGACTCCGATCCGCTTCTCTGACCAGGAATACACCGAACCTTTGCTTACGGCTCTTCTCCTGCCAGCACGATCGGAGCTGACTGGGAACGACCAGCCAGGGACGCCCGCTCGATGAGGACCCAAGAAATCAGGCGGAGTAGATAAGGTAAGGCGCTCAAGTCAACCGCAATACTGAGGACCGTACCATGCACACCTGCAGGACAAACACTGTCAGGCCATGCCAGAAGGGTGCTTTGCAGCCTTCCAGATATGTCAGAACACAAACAGCGTTGTAGGCGTCGATATTTATCCTACAGTATGGTAGGCGCCGATATTTATCCTACAGTATGATAGGGCGCCGACATTTGCCATACCAGAAGAGCACGATGGAGCCTGCCACGTGCATCTGAGCGTCAACAGTATTGTAGGCGCTGATAAACTGTCTTGTACCCGACGGCGTGGGCAACAAAACTAGAGCACTTTCTCTCTCTTAAACTTGTAAGGTCGTTCCCTTCATCTATAAAAGGAGATGTGCTCTCTCTCAAAGAAAAACAGTTCATTCTGACTCACTCTCTGCTAGCTTTAGACATTCTGAGACTCAAACAGCTCCACGGCTCTAGAACTCTAAAGCTACACAGAGCATACGTTTCAATACTTAGCGTACATAGGAGCTTCCATCACTCTTAGCCCTTCAGTCCAGAGTCCGACCGGACCTCTAACACCCCCATCTTATTTTCACTCGTTTGTAATCCCACAGCAAACTTTGAGTATCTGGACTCAGGAATAAAGTCACTGACCGACTTAAATTGGACGTAGGACACGTTGGCTGAACTAGTATAAACTCTGTGTCATTGAGTGTTAGGCCACATCCGATCACAACGTACGACAAAATGACAAATATTTACTTGTTAATTACTTTTCGCACCGACAGATATTAACGTGTTATATATGTAGTCAAAGGGTATGTGTTATGCTAACTCGATTAATAAAATTATATTATATAATTAACAGGATCTTCTAAATAAAAACATGTTGCATGTCAACTAATGAACATTGAGAACCAAACACGCTAAAACATGTACTCCCTCCGTCCCAAAATAAGTGATGTTTTTTATTTTTAGACATCTTGTTTGACTGTTCGTTTTTTAAAATATTATCTATTTTGTTATGACTTATTTTATCATTAAAGATACTTTAATAATGATTTATTTATTTTATAATTTATACAAAATTTTTGAATAAAACGAGCGGTCAAACAAGATAACTGAAAATAAAAAACCTCACTTATTTTGGGACGGAGGGAGTAGCTATCACGTACAGGGGAACAAAAAGTTACATGCTAATCAAATAATCAAATTATGTTGCGTACATTAGCTGTTATGGTAGTATATACTAATCGAATTATGCAATGATCAAAGTTGCAAAATAAAAGGATTTACCATATCAAATAGATATACAAAAAAGATTCTCATATCTACTACTACGGTATATATTAAAATATCAGATGAAAAATTATCTAAAAACCGGACGAGTGTGTCGTGTCTTTTTATTTGTGGATGGGGATTGTCAGCTTGTTCGTTTGGCTGTGGCTTGTCGTAAACGATCGTAAATTTCCAGCCGGAACAGTATTTTTCTCTCACACAAAACAGCCAGCAGTACTTCTTCACGAACCAGCAACGATACGAACCAGCCAACCGAACAGGCTGTGTTTCTATAGAACTCAGAGATATTGCTTGCCATCACACGGGATTTGTGAGGATGACATTTTCTTTGCTATGCTCTTTTTTTTAGAAGACAATTTTTCCTACTCCTTTTTTGTAGTATTAGAAAAGAAAATGTGACAACTGACAAGTGACACTGAAAGAGATAGCTGAGCTTCGTTTCTCCGCGCAACAATATATGTCAATGCAGTTTGTCCTTCGTCGAGATCACAATCAAGATATCAAATGCGTATAGCGGATTGACGTGAAGGTAGCAGCAGATCGTGGATGCTACCACGGACACAAGTCTCAATAGTGACATCCGATAACCACATATAAATTAATGTGTATATATATCATGGGTAATAAAATATAAATAGACATTTAATTATACTTATTAGAGAACTGATGTCTCGTATACTTGAAATGAAAAAAATGGGAATATGGCATTCCACATATTATATACACATCACCATCACATATAGAGTTTTAAAGCAATAGATTATGATAGCCAAATTTCATAGGACCAAAATTGGTTAACATTGTCAGAAGCAGTAACCTCATCGCTACCATGCTATTGCGGTTGCTACGAAGAATTGTTGATCGCTATAGCGGCCACTAAGTTTCGACACGTTAAATCTAGCAAAATCAATGTAAAAAGAAGGGGGGAAAAAAAAGTGGAACCGAGGGAGTACGTGCTTGTACAGGGGCAAAGTGGTAAAAAAACGTGTGTTCCTTTCAAAAACCAGGCGTACGAGTGTAGGGTCCGCTCGGCGTACGTATAGGCATTCAAAAGTTGGAAATGTAGGGATGCTTCGGGCCTCGCAACTCGCACGTCAACGGGTGCAGTCTGCCTGGGCCTGTGCTGCTGGTGACCGGGGGCTGCTACTGCCAATCTGCAACTCTTGTTTCGGCTGGGGATCATCGGTGCAGTGGCCACAAGAACAAACGGTCCAAAAGGATTTCTCGGCGACCGTACTCCTCCTGCTAGGGACTGTGTTTTTACTCCTTTTATTTTCAAACAAAGAAATAATTTCAGCACCTTTTTTAATGTTATTTATATAACAACATACTGTACTCCGGGAATATAATAAAGTCTTAAGTGACCCATATTATTATTATTCTTATTACCTTTCTTGAGATGGGAGTTCCTTTTTCGAGGAAGTGAAGAGCTAGGTGGTGTTTGGTTGCCTCACTATTCGTCTAAACGGTCGTTTAGTCCGTTTAAATACCGTGTAAACGCTATACGGTGGTGCGCCGTTTCCGTTTAATCACTCGCTTACCCCGTTTAATTGGCCGTTTAGCCCGTTTAATGGGACGTTTTGCCCGAATAATGGCTAAACAGTAGGTGACCGACTGTTTACCGTTTAGCGTTTAGGAAAACACTGGTTGCCCCTCCTAAATGTGTCCCATCGAATGTTTGACATATGCATAGAATATTAAATACAGAATAATTACGAAACTAATTGTATAGTTTGCGACTACTTTGCGAGAGACGAATCTTTTAAAGCCTAATTAGTCGTAATTTGACAATGTGGTGCTACAGTAAACATGTGCTAATGACGGATTAATTAGCTTAAAAATTTGTCTCGTGAAGTACCGACGGATTTATAATTTATTTTTTATTAGTATCTGAACATCCCATATAATATCCTTTCAACACACCTCCTAAATTTTAATGACCCAACACCCTGCTACTACTACTAACATCCGGATCCGGTGGTGCAATCTGAAACTGAAATGATTTTGAATGGACCAGCAGACCAAAGCAAGCAGATACACACGCGGCAGGGGCAGAACGCACCGGATTCGTTCCATCCAATCGCACGTGCAGTCCCAGCCGCTGGCTCCCTTCCCTGGTGCCTCTCCCGTAGCCATGGTCCGCCCGGCATTGCAAAGGGTAATAAAGGGTCCGAAGCACTCGACTCAACAAAATGAAGAGGTTGTAGGGCTTGGTTCCCATTGGCATTTCATCAGACCCTGCATGTTGCGCTGCTGGGATTTGTGATTGTCTGCAGCCTGTGCGTTATATGTTATCAAGCTGTTGCAGAAGAGTCAGAACAACCTTTAAGTTTGATCTATTTTATATATAACAAATATTAATATTTATTTGCATAACTATATTATTGAATAGATCTTTGAATATATTTTCATAATATAAATTTATTTGGGATACAAATGATGCTAATATTTCATATAAGTTTAGTTAAACTTAAAAATGATCCATATAAGTCACGTAGTGATTCTTTTTATGGGACGGGACGCGAGTACACAATGCAACCCATGTGCATTTGCATAAGCAGGCTAATTTGTTTCTTCAAAAAAAAAACTTTGAGGCTGATTTTTCTTTTTTAAAATTGATTGATGAGCACGATGACTTCTTTTTTTTTTGGAAGTGTAAGATACGGGGTTTCTATGTTTGAACACATACCCCACATTTTTGTTATTTGGATCCATCTACTAGCTACGTCACTGTCGAGCAGAGAAGTAGGTAACGGTTGTTAGTTGATTGATTCATCTCGTCGTGTCTAAGAGCATTCATCTGTCCACAAATAAGCGACATTTTTCACATTTTTTACCACACAAATATATATGATCTAAACCACTACTTTTGTGGAATGTATTTGTAACCAGAGTTCTCGATCGATGCAAACGTACTCGTACTATTACTTTGAAATGTTCAGACTAAAATACAAGAAGAGTATGTAATCAAAGTTTGCACTTTATATTAGACATAACTGCAGAACGTCATTTACTATTTGTGACCGGACAGATATTTAATAATAGTAGATACATATACTTTTTATGGCTTATGTGCTACTACTACACGATTTGACTCCCTTCTTCCAAATTTTGCAGGGAATTAATATCTTCTATTCAATTCACGTGTTTTTTTTCTTAATCAACCAGCGTTGTAAGGGTTTTTATATCTCCATCTCCGTCGCTTTCGTCGCATCCTTTTCGTCGAGCTGGTAGTACCATACGTTATTTCTGATGAGGTGCACTGATCAGTTACGTGGCTTAATCAATTGCCGTTCCCGTGACCTTTTCCAATAAGCTTTTCTTTTATAAAAAAAACTCACTCTCCTTATAAGCTGAGGCTAGTGCAGGGAGCGGTACATATGATATGATGCTCTACTCGGGGTCTGGGTCTGGGTCTGGGTCTGGGTCTGGGTCTGGGACCGGGAGATAAATTAAAGGCTGTACCGTATGTACTTTGCTCGCGTGTGTGTTTAATTGTTCAACGTATTTGGCTAAAGTTTAGGTCACATGGGAGTGTTCATAATAAAATAAATTACATAAGTCTTTAAAATTTATTAAATCTAATTAATTCGTCATTAGCACATGTTTACGGTAACTTTGTTGTAGCACCACATTATCAAATCATGGACTAATTATGCTTAAAAAAATCATCCCGTAAATTAGTTGCATTCCGTGTAATTAGTTATTTTTAATCTATATTTAATACTCTATGCATGTATTAAATATTTGATGGGATATGGACTAAACTTTAGAGGAGAAACTAAACAAGGCTAGTGGCACACACAAATTAAAGCAAGGATCGATGTTGAGAGTTGATTGATGGCGTGACGTGATACATGTTGAACAGTTCCGTAACTTCTTCCGTGGTCAATTATGCAGGCGGCGCACCACAAAATCTCGTCTCTTATTAGACTGCAGGTGCATGACGACGGCGGCGAAAATTATTAGCGGGTACTCTGGAACCTAATACTCTTTGTAAATGCTTCTACGGAGCAGACAATTGGGAGCCAGAATTTACGAGACCACCAAAATGACTTGGACTTTGACCAGTTTCCGTCTTATTTCGAATCTCTTTTCCATTCCATTGAAATAATTTGAACTTATTGTACCCTCAACTCTATATGGGACGGGCAGAAGACCATGTCGGTTTCCCCCACGGGACTTGGCTAAGCAGCAGAGCAAAATGGTCTTTCTATGATACGGGGTATGTTTGGATCCATCCAACTAAGAGCAACTCCAAGAGCTTCTCTATATTCTTTTATATTGATATGAATAGATATTTTGGTTAAAAAAGCCCACCAACAACTTGTTCAATTTGGTCTCCAAATAATACCATCTTATATTTCTGGTTCCTCGCTAGTCAAGATGAAGAGCGGGTATATTCTTCAAAATGCGCGCAAGATACTGAGAAGATATTGGAAGATGAGAAAAACATATTCCAAATGACTCTCGAAACGAGGACTTAGAAAGTGCGTTTAACAAAGACTCTTGTAGATGCTCTAATAGTTAGGTGCTAAAAATTAGTTTAGGTGGATCTAAATGGACCCCGCTAATATTGACGTGGCATCTAAGTAACAACTATCACACTAGCTATCATATTATTATCTCCACAATTCTACATTGTAAAATACCCTTTTGTCCTCCCACCTATTCTATCATTTGCCTCTCCAACTAGTATATAACGTTGATGGATTTACATCTGGCTAATAGTTAATCAGTTAATAGTTAACTAGCTAATATCAGTTGTGACCTTTTAGCTTACTATTACTCCTCCATTCCAAAAATTAATGCAATCCTATATGAACCAAGTTAAATTTTCTCAAGTTTGACTAAGCTTATAGAAAATAATATCAACATTATGTCTCTAACATGTTTACTATGAAAATATATATTCTATATTAATCTATGATACTTATAAATATCAACAGTTCTTATAGTTTTATCAAATTTAAAATTAATTGACTTTTTAAAAAGTGAGGATCATTTTTTTTTTGTCACTGAGGAAGTACTACCTGTTAATTGGTCCAAACAGGACTAAGAGCATCTCCACCCGATATCATATTCAATCTCGTGTACTTAAGGGCAATGCTACAATACAATTATTTCTACTAGGAGGTAATAGTCGAAGCAATATGATCCATTGATTTATTAGATTTTATAAATAAATTAATAAATATAACCTAATAAATGAGAGAGAATCTCATATAGCAAATCAATGTAAAAAGAAGGGGAAAAAGTGGAACCGAGGGAGTACGTGCTTGTACAGGGCAAAGTGGTAAAAAACGTGTGTTCCTTTCTAAAACCAGGCGTACGAGTGTAGGGTCCGCTCGGCGTACGTATAGGCATTCAAAAGTTGGAAATGTAGGGATGCGTGCGTTGCTTCGGGCCTCGCAACTCGCAATCAACGGGTGCAGTCTGCCTGGGCTGTGCTGCTGGTGACCGGCTGTACCAGGGGGCTGCTACCCTCTCCTGTTCGTTTGCTATAGTTTATTATAAATCTAATTCTTTAGTTGAAATAGTATTTTTTTTTTTTTTTTGCTGGGATCATCGGTGCAGCGGCGACAGAAACAACGGTCGATTTCTCGACGACCGTACTCCTGCTAGGGATTGTGTTTTTACTCCTTTTATTTCAAACAAGAAATAATTTCAGCACCTTTTTTAATGTTATTACATAACAACATACTGTACTCCGGGAATATAATAAAGTCTTAAGTGACCCATATTATTATTATTCTTATTACCTTTCTTGAGATGGGAGTTCCTTTTCCGAGGAAGTGAAGAGCTAGGTGGTGTTTGATCCCTCCTAAATTTTTATCGTTGTGTCCATCGACATGTTTGGACACATATATGGAGTATTAATATAGACTATTACGAAACTAATTGTAGTAGTTTGCGACTAATTTGTGAGAGACGAATCTTTTAACAGCCCTGTTCGCTTGTTGGTTTCAGCCAGCCAAACCAGCCAACCAACAGTGTTTTTCTCTCACAATAAACCAGCACCAGCGAGCCCAGAAACCAACCAGCAGAACGAGCCGTAAGCCTAATTAGGTCCAAATTATGACAATGTTTTGCTACAGTAAACATGTGCTACTGACGGATTAATTAGCCTTAAAAAATTCGTCCATGGAGTACTGACGGATTATGTAATTTGTTTTTTATTAATATCTAAACACCCCATACAACATCCGCCCGACAGACCTCCTAAATTTTAGTCACAGATCAAACACCACCCTACTAGTGCTACACTCGTGATCCGGTCGGCTGCAATCTGAAACTGAAATGATTTTTGAATGGACCGCAGACCAAAGCAAGCAGATAACACGCTGCAGGGCAGAACGCACCGGATTCGTTCCATCCAAATCGCACTGTGCAGTTCCAGCCGATGGCTCCCTTCCCTGCTGCCTCTCCCATATAGCCATGGTCCGCCCGGCATTGCAAAAGGGTAATAAAGGGTCCGAAGGACTCAACTCACAAAATGAAGAGGTTGTAGGGCTTGGTTTCCCATTGGCGTTTCAGTCAGACCCTGCATGTTGCGCTGCTAGGGATTTGTGATTTGTCTGCTGCCTGTGCGTATATGTATCAATAAGCTGTTGCAGAAGAAGTCAGAACTTCTCTTTAAGTTTGATTCTATTATATATATAACAAAATATTAATATTTATGTGCATAACTAATCTTATTGAATAGATTCTTTGAATATATTTTCATAATATAAATTTATTTGAAGATTACAAATAATGTTAATATTTCCTATAATTTTAGTTAAACTTAAAAAATGATCCGTATACGTCACATAGTGATTCTTTTTATGGGACGGGACGCGAGTACACAATGCAACCCATGTGCATTTGCATAAGCCAGGCTAATTTGTTTTCTTAAAAAAAAAACTTTGAGGCTGATTTTTCTTTTTCTAAATTGATTGATGAACAACGATGACTTCTTTTTTTGGGAATGGTAAGAGACGGGGGTTGCTATGTTTTGAACACACATACCCCACTTTTTGTTATTTGGGATCCATCTACTAGCTACGTCACTGTCGAGCAGAGAGTAGGGTAACGTTTGTTAGTTGATTGATTCATCTCGTCGTGTCTCAGAGCATTCATCGTCCACAAATAAGCGACATTTTTCCACATTTTTACCACACAATATATATGATCTAAACTACTACTACTTTGTGTAATGTATTGTAACCAGAGTTCTCGATGCAAACGTACTCGTACTATATTACTTTGAAATGTTCAGAATAAAAATACAAGAAGAGTAATGTAATCAAAGTTTGCACTTTATATTAGACATAACTGCAGAACGTCCATTTACTATTGTGACCGGACAGAGTATTTAATAATAATAGATACTATACTTGTTTTATGGCTTATGTGCTACTACTACACGATTTGACTCCCCTTCTTCCCAAATTTTGCAGGGGAATTAATATCTTCTATTCAATTCACGTGTTTTTTTTTCTTAATCAACCAGCGCTGTAAGGGTTTTTGATATCTCCATCTCCGTCGCTTTCGTCGCATCCTTTTCGTCGACCGGGTAGTTACCATACTTTATATTCTGATGAGGGTGCACTGATCAGTTACGTGGCTTAATCAATTGCCGTTTCCGTGACCTTTTCCAATAAGCTTTTTTTTTATTAAAAAAACTCACTCTCCTTATAAGCTGAGGCTAGTGCAGGGAGCAGTACATATGATATGATGCTCCTACTCGGGGTCTGGGTCTGAGTCTGGGACCGGGAGATAAATTAAAGGCTGTACCGTATGTACTTGCTCGCGTGTGTGTTTAATTGTTCAACGTATTTGCCTACATGGGAGTGTTCATAATAAAATAAATTACATAAGTTCTTAATACTCCGCGAGATGAATTTATTAAACCTAATTAATTTGTCGTTATCATATATTTACTGTAACTTGTTGTAGCACCACATTATCAAATCATGGACTAATTATGCTTAAAAATCATCTCGTAAATTAGTTGTATTCTGTACAATTAGTTATTTTAGTCTATATTTAATACTATATGCATGTATCAAACATTCGATGAGATAGGGACTAAACTTTAGGGAAGAAACTAAACAAGGCCAGTGGCACACACAAGTTAAATTCAAGGATCCATGTTGAGAGTTGATTGATGGCGTGACGTGATATATGTTGAACAGTTCCGTAACTTCTTCCGTGGTCAATTATGCAGGCGGCGCACCACAAAATCTCGTCTCTTATTAGACTGCAGGTGCATGACGACGGCGGCGAAAATTATTAGCGGGTACTCTGGAACCTAATACTCTTTGTAAATGCTTCTACGGAGCAGACAATTGGGAGCCAGAATTTACGAGACCACCAAAATGACTTGGACGACTTTGACCAGTTTCCGTTTTATTTCGAAATCTCTTTTCCATTCCATTGAAATAATTTGAACTTATTGACGGGACTTGGCTAAGCAGGAGAGCAAAATGGTCCTTCTATGATACGGGGTATGTTTGATCCATCCAACTAAGAGCAACTCCAAGAGCTTCTCTATATTCTTTTATATTGATATGAATAGATATTTTGGTTAAAAAAGCCCACCAAGAACTTGTTCAATTTAGTCTCCAAATAATACCATCTTATATTTCTGGTTCCTCGCTAGTCAAAGATGAAGAGCGGGTATATTCTTCAAAATGCGCGCAAGATACTGAGAAGATATTGGAAGGTGAGAAAAACATATTCCAAATGACTCTCGAAATGAGGACTTAGAAAGTGCGTTTAACAAAGACTCTTGTAGATGCTCTAATAGTTAGGTGCTAAAAATTAGTTTAGGTGGATCTAAATGGACCCCGCTAATATTGACGTGGCATCTAGGTAATAACTATCACACTAGCCATCTATTAATTATTATCTCAGCACAACTAATCATTTGTAAAATAAACTTTTGTCCTCCCACCTAATTCTATCTATTTGCCTCTCCAATAATAGTATATAGCGTTGATGGATTTACATCTGGCTAATAGTTAATCAGTTAATAGTTAACTAGCTAATATCAGTTGTGACCTTTTAGCTTACTATTACTCCTCCGTTCCAAAAATTAATGCAATCCTATATATGAACCAAGTTAAATTTTCTCAAGTTTCACTAAGCTTATAGAAAATAATATCAACACTATGTCTCTAAACATGTTTACTATGAAAATATATATTCTATAATTAATCTAATGATACTTATAAATATCAATAGTTCTTATAGTTTTATCAAATTTAAAATTAATTGACTTTTTAAAAAGTGAGGATCATTTTTTTGTCACTGAGGAAGTACTACCTGTTACTTGGTCCAAACAAGGACTAAGAGCATCTCCACTGGATATCATATTCAATCTCCTGTACTTAAGGGCAATGCTACAATACAATTATTACCTACTAGGAGGTAATAGTCGAAGCAATATGATCCATTGATTTATTAGATTTTATAAATAAATTAATAAATAAATAACCTAATAAATGAGTGATAAATCTCTAAAATCCAGTAATCACCACGGAAGGGGTACACTTGCCTCCGTAATTAGAAAAAAAAAAGCGGTCCCCGCCTATTCCCATCGGTGCAGTGTACCGGCACAAGGCAGCGAGGTGGCGTTTTTTTCCGTGCGCACGCCACCATGTTACGTAAGTAATTACTTAAAAAAATGTTACCTACAAAAAAAATGGTAGCCAAACGTGTTAATTGAGTCTTAAATAATTTTGGCAATAGGTTAGACATTGTCGGGTTCATAAAACCCGGGGTCTCTAAAGGGACCGCTTCCCCAGCAAAAGCTCGACCCGGCAGACAGTATTACAAACGACGCACAACTTCTGGCCGGCCCAGATACCTAACGACAGGCCGGAAGAGCGATCCAGTCTCCGACCGAAAGGCCTAGCAAGAAGGGGACGACGCTCGCTTCCGACTCCGATCCGCCTCTCCGACCGAAAGGCCTGGCCAAGAAGGGGACGACGCTCACTTCCGACTTCGACCCACCTCTCCAACCGGAAGGCCTGGCCAAGGAGGGAACGACGCTCGCTTCTGACTCCGACCCGCTTCTCCGACCAGGAATACACCGAACCTCTGCTTACGGCTCTTCTCCTACCCGCACGGTCGGAGCTGACTAGGAATGACCGGCCAGGGACGCCCGCTCGGTGAGGACCCAAGAAATCAGGCGGAGCAGATAAGGTAAGGCGCTCAAGTCAACCGCAATACTGAGGACCGTACCATGCACACCTGTAGGACAGCACTGTCAGGCCATGGCAGAAGGGTGCTTTGCAGCCTTCCAGATATGTCAGAACACAAACAGTGTTGTAGGCGTCGATGTAACACCTCTGGTGTTTTGACCTAGCATTAAAACTTGACATGTCATCATATGCATTGCAAAGTATTCATAAAGTAGAAAATTTTGAATGCATTCACTAAATAAGCTTTATTTCATAATGTTGTTATTTTATGTGATGTGATTCAAAACCCTAAATAAAGATCATGACCACAAGGGTCAAATTTCATGTGATCATGTGAGACCATGTGTCAATTGACTCAAATAACCCTAATGGGCCATGTTACTAGTCAAAAATCAAAGTTAAGTAAAAAGGTATACAAATCAAATTTGAATTCAAATTCAAACCATAAAGTCATTTTTGCCCCTTTTGCCTAATTCAAAATCCATTTGGAATTTGGGGTTATGACAAAAAGCAAAGTTGAAGCTTATTTAATAATGATCAACTTTGGTATTCAAAGTTTTTCAAGTTTACTTATAAATTTGGAGTAATTTTGAAATGATTCAAATGCACCCCAAATTCAAATTTCAAAATGGAGGCAGAATTTGAAAATATTCCTTGAAGCAAAGTTGTAGAGTTTGAAAAGTTGAGCAACTTTAATTTTTGGAGATTTTCAACTTCTTTAGAATATTTGTGAGTAATTTGCAAATTAAACGCAGTGGCAATTTTGTAAATATTTCAAAAATCAAAATCGCCACCTCCCTACTTGCCGCCGGCGCCACGCAGCTGCCGCCGCCGATCATTTTGCGCCGCTTTCTCGTGCGTTGACATGCAGCAAGCTTCATGGCGAGCTCGTGCATGAGCTGTCGACGCCGGGCGCGTTCTCCCCGGCTATAAATAGGAGCACCGCCGCCGTCGTCCTCCGTTTTTTCCCCTTTGCTCTGCTCCACCACCGCGCAGCTCCGCCGCTCGCCGTAGCCGTCGTCGAACTGCGTCCGCCGTGCCCAGCTACACCAACATGATCGCCTCAACCTTGCGCTCCTCTTCGGTTTGCTCACGTTGCTTGGGTTGGCCGGAATCGCCCGACGCAACGCCTTCTTCTTCTCTTCCTCGGAGCCAGCCGAAGTACCACCACCATCGACCTCACCGTGGCCACGTCGTTCCAGCCCATCTCCATCTTCACCAAGCACACCGGCGTGGTTGTGGTGAGCTCCTGAGCATGATGCTCGCTTCGCTTTAGCCTCTACTATATCGTGGCCGTGGTTACGCCGTGCGTCGTCGTGCCCGCGCCGCCATGGTCGGCGTGAAGCTCCCTCCGGTGCGTCTGCTGCCGTTCTGAGGGTTGGGATGGATTCGTTGGATGGTGTAGATCATGCAGGTGTGGTCTGCCTCGTCGGAGCGTCGTCGTCGGTGAGTTTTGGCCGACCAGTGATGGCAGCGCCGCCGTATCACTGTTCTGTGCCACTGACGAGTGGGGCCTGGCTGTCAGTGAGAGAGAGAACAGTGAGGTTTTGATATTTTCTGAATTATGAATAGTGCAACAACTTTGGAAATTTCTAGAAAAATAATCATAGCTCCAAAAATTCTAAGAATTTGTGTGTAGCTTCTGTACATGTTCTAGTATGATTTAAAATTATGAAACTTGAAATTTGAATAAATTTTTAATATTCAAAAATTCAGTCAATTAATTGATAAATGCTATTTCCATGATTTTTGTAGGCCACTGTATAATTCCAAAAATTACGAAATTTGTTTTGGTACACTAATTTGTCATGAGGAAGCTTACATAAAATTTTGAGGTCATTTGGAACAAGTTCATTTTTGGGCTTATTTCCAAATTAATTCAAAAATAAATAAAAGCAAACCCTAAGTGTTAGATTAGTGTTTGATCTTGTTTTGGTCATGTTTTGTGACTAATAGGGTTTCAAGATCAATTTGGTCAAGTCACTTGTATGGTCCTTGATGGTAGAATTGCAAGTTGGTTTTGTTGGCTTGCAACTGTACCATGAAGGAAAGTCGCATTCAAAGTGTTTTTACATTTCATGTACCATGAAAGCATCATGTTTACATTATCATCATGTTGAAACATATGCTATTATTTCGTGTAGAATCCGAGAGTGAAACGATTCTAGTTGAACAAGTTGTGGAAGAATCCCCGGTTGTCACGGGATTCGATAATTGTGGTACTGATCCAGAACCCGAGATCATCAACGAAGGCAAGCCCCGGTTTATGTATTAAACCATTACCTTGTTTACTTTGAAAAGTTTAATCACCTATGTTACTTATTGCATTAAGTTGATTAATTCAAATGTTACCTACTTGATGCATTGCCTACCTTGTTAATTGTTTACCATCTTTCAAGATGTTTTCATTTACAAAGGCGTAGAATGTGGCCGAATTTGAGGTGTGCTGTGCTCTCAGGTGGCGTGGATACGGTTTAGTATAGGAGGATCCGGTAGCGAGGTTGATATATGCAAGATTAAGTTCTACATATGTCGTGTGATAAGGAATCCCCAGCTAGGACTTGAATCAATTTGAATTGCTGGTGCTCCACGGATATGGAGACTCGATTCATTACAGAAGCAATATAGGACTGGTGAATTACTAAAACATGAGAAAAAAAGGAATGGAATAAGAAGGATTGGAATATAGAATATGAACACTTAGTTTGAGGTCATGAACTAAAGTACTTAGGGGTAAAACTTGAAAATAGAATCAAGAATAGTAAGCTTTTAGCAAAGAACTTTTGAATCTTGCTACATCCTTATCTTGACCTAACACCTGCATCTCTAAAGTCCTTCACCCCCTTTTACGTCGGGTCAGTCTTGTTGAGTACTTTCGTACTTAGGGTTTGTTAACCCTTGTTGCAGGTGAGTCACATGCGCAGGCTTGTTTTGGTCCCTGCTGCATATCTGTGTTTGAAGTCAATGACGATGAGGAATGATGAATGGCCTTTGGACAAGGCACTAGTTTGTGTGATATAAATAATGTTAATGTAATATTATCCCGCTACTATGGTTGTATGACACTTATGGTATTGTAAGTTTAAAACAACTGGTTTGTAAACTATGTTAAGCTAAGACTTCCGCTATCTTTTACTCTGATATATATATTTGAATAAACTATTGTAATCTGTAATGTCTGTGATTGGGATCCTGTTCGAAAAGATTCGTGGATGATTCGGGTTTCCCGAGGACACCCGACAGACCTGTTAAGTTGTTGGGAACTCGTGTACGCTATCCGAGGTCTATTATGACAACGATAGGTGCACGTGGGCCCAATTTCTTAGGAGGTTCTGCCACAGCTGGTATCAGAGCAGTTCCCATATAAGATTATTGTAGGTTACTTTGGAAAACCTTCAAATTGATTTGGATCAAAGAAAGTAAACTTGATATTTGAAAGTTCAAATTTCTTTCTTCTTACCTTTTGATCTAGACTCAATCCTATCTTATTTGAAAGTTCGTGGCGGATAATATGATTAGGTTTGTCCTATGTATTAAAAAATCTAGTACTTCTGATTATATAAATCTTTTGTACCTAGATTCGTAAGATCGATTCATGCATCATGCTTGAACACCTTGCATAATAATTCCCCTTAAGAAGTGGTTGGGTAAGTAATGTCAATCCCATTCTTGCTAACCTCCATTATCCTCAAGCTATTCTTATAATCCTACCCTAAATTCTATAGGCTATGGCAAAGACCAAGGTAACCGCACGCAAGTCCATCGGACCTCATAGAGTCCCTCGTCACCAGTTGGCACCGTGAAACCATGAGCTTGGTGAAGGAAGTGCAAAGACCCTAGGAGATGAAGGATCTTCAAGCAATCCCGCCAACATCGAGAACCTTACCAAGGAGCTCAACACTCTTCGTCGAGCTCATGCTAAAGATCAAGAGGAGCTGGCAAAAATGCAAAGGGGCATCACCATGACCATGGAGCTGTGGAATGAAGCCTGGACACGAGAGGATGCAGCTAATGAATGTGTCCATGAGTTGGAGTTCTACGTAGAAGACCTGGAGATGGACAATGCCATTCTTCATGAGAATGTCCACATGCTATATGCTCAACTTCATCCTCCTCATGGGGATGGTGAAGTTACAGATAAAGAAATGATTGTAGCTCCAAGAGAAGTCGAGAATGAAGAAGAGGAAGAGGATCCTGAGGAGTTAGTGTACTTCTCAGATGATGATGAGGTTTCGTTCGGTATAGGCACGGACGTCGATGACTGAGAGCTCAGAGTAGTAATAGTTCATTTACTGCTTTCCTAGTAAACCAGGGTTGTCTTGTGGGATACAAGACATGTAATTTAAATAAGTAACCCTTTGTAGCATGAAACCTTTTAACTGCTTTCAATAAATAATAATGTAAGTAAACGTATTTCTCTAATAGATGCCTCGTTCTATCACCCGAGCTGGTGCTAGTGGCTCGCATGACGATGATGATTACCCAAATCCTCCACCAATGCCTTCGACTATGGCAGATGCCATAGCCGCACTCATCAATGCAACGACAGAGAATGCTAGGTTATTAAGGGAATTGGCGCAGAACCAACAGGCACCATACCTTAATCGTGGCCGCCGTAATAATGGAAATGATGAGTCAACCTATGTTGATTTTACTGACACACGTCCGCCTATGTTTTCTAAGGTAGAAGAGCCTTTAGAAGCTGACGATTGGCTTAGGACAATAGAGCAAAAGTTTGAGCTGATTCACTGTACCGAGATTCAGAAACCAAGGTTTGCGACATAGCAACTCCGAGGAGCTGCTGGTGCCTGGTGGGCAAATTTGGTAGCGGTATAGCCCGCTGGTCACCAAATCACCTAGAGGGAGTTTAAGGATGCCTTCAGGGCACACTATGTTCCAGATGGTGTGATGACCATAAAGTTAGAAGAGTTTTTAGCCCTTAAGCAAGGGGAGCACCCGGTGATGCACTATGTTGGGCGCTTCAATCACCTGTCACAGTATGCTATAGAGTATGTAAATACTGATAGGAAGAAGAATCATTTCCTTAGAGGCCTGAACACTAAACTTTAGACCATGATGGCAACTTGTGGCAACGCAACTTATCATGAGATAGTCAATATTGCTATCGCTTCAGAGGAGAATTACCGCCGACACAAGGAGGCGAAGAAAAGAAAATATCTGCTTCTAGATCATCGAGTGGAAAGCATCAAAAGATAGTCTACCATCCTCAGAATCATGGCCGTGCACCATTCCGCCCACAACAAGGCCAAGGCAGGCAGCAAATCTTTATTCGCCCTACAACTAATACACCTTATCCTCATCAGGCACCGCAGCAGCAAAATAATACAAATAATGCAAACCGCAATGCTACTCCCCAGAATCACAATTATCCATGCTATAATTGTGGTAAACCCAGACACTTTTCTCGAGAATGTCCGTATCCCAGGAAGAATAATCCTGATGCACCCAAAGCCCCTGTTACTCAAGCTCAGAATCAGTACAAGGGCAATGCTCAGAATAGTCAGAAGGGTCAGGCTGAGAAGAAAACTGGAAGGGTCTTCTATACTCAGGTGGAGTCTATTCCAGAAGGAGAACCAGTAATGATGGGTATGTTTCCCATTGCTAAGCATCCTGCAATTACCTTATTTGATTCTGGTGCATCCCATACATTCATCAATCGTACATTTGTTGTGAAGCATGGGATAGCTATTGGGGAAACAAAAGAACCATATCATATACAGTCTCTCGGGGGACGAATCTATACAAGGGAGGTAGTTCAGCATGTACCTATTGATTTAGGAGGATATGAGTTCCCTACCAATATGCTGATATTAAAGGATCAAGATATAGATGTGATCCTTGATATGAACTGGTTAACCCAACATGGGGCTATCATAGATGTCCTGCATAGAACCATAAGGGTAAATGCACCTGATAGCAAAACCCAACTTCTCATCCAACTTCCCTTTTCGAAGAGTATAGTGGAAATAGTCTGTGCAATCACTGTTGAAGAAGCCGAGAAATTCTAGTGGTATGTGAATTTACGGATGTCTTTCCCGATGATCTGCCTGGTCTGCCACCAGACCAAGATGTAGAGTTTAGAATTGATCTGAAACCAGAAACGGCACCTGTGTCCAGAAGAGCATATAGGATGCCACCCAAAGAACTAGCAGAATTGAAAATGCAACTACAAGAGTTGTTAGACAAGGGTTTCATTCAACCCAGTTCATCACCTTGGAGATACCCTGCTATCTTCGTGAAGAAGAAGGACCAAATCTTAAGGTTATTGTTGACTATCGGCCATTAAATGAAGTCACCATAAAGAACAAATACCCCTTACCCCGAATTGATTTTGCTTTTTGATCAACTTGCGGGAGCTAAGGTGTTCTCAAAGATAGACTTGAGATCAGGCTATCACCAGATTAAGATCAAACGAGAAGATGTGCCGAAGACAGCGTTTACTACCTGATATGGTCTATATGAGTATCTAGTCATGTCTTTTGGGATGACCAATGCCCTGGCTCATTTTATGTACCTGATGAACTCAGTTTTCATGCCCGAGTTGGATAAGTTTGTCGTGGTGTTCATTGATGATATTCTTATCTATTCTAAGAGCAAAGAGGAACACGCGGAACATCTCCGCATTGTTCTACAAAGATTAAGAGACCATCAATTATACGCCAAATTCAGTAAATGTGCATTCTGGTTAGAGGAAGTATAATTTTTGGGTCATGTGTTGTCTGCTGAAGGTATAGCTGTTGATCCAAGCAAGGTAGAAGAAGTCCTTAACTAGAAAGCACCTACCACTATTCATCAAGTTCGTAGTTTTCTGGGGTTGGCAGGGTATTATCGTCGGTTCATCCCTGACTTCTCTAGAATTGCGAAGCCGATTACTAGACTGTTGAAAAATCAAACTAAGTTTGTATGGTCAACAGAATGTGAGAAGGCCTTTTAGACATTGAAGAAGTTGCTGACAACTGCACCAGTATTAGCACAACCTGATATCGAGAGGCCGTTTGATATCTATTATGATGCATCTGGAATTGGTATTGACTGTGTTCTTATGCAAGAAGGTAGAGTCATAGCGTACGCTTCTAGACAACTCAAGAAGCATGAAGAACATTATCCCACCCATGATCTTGAATTAGCCGCTGTTGTTCATGCACTCAAGGTTTGGCAACATTATTTATTGGGTAATATCTATCATATCTATACGGATCACAAAAGTTTGAAATATATTTTCACTTAGTTAGAGTTGAATATGAGGCAAAGAAGATGGTTAGAACTTGTCAAAGATTATGACTTAGAAGTGCATTATCATCCGGGGACAAGGCTAATGTGGTTGCCGATGCCCTGAGTTGCAAGAGTCATTGCCATTGTCTGACTGTAGAACCTATGCAACAAACATTGTGTCAAGAGATGGAGCATCTGAATTTACAAATCATAGAACAAGGTTCCCTGTCCAATATTGCAATCGAGTCCACTATCAAAGGTCAGATCATTGATGCTCAACGGAAAAGTATGGGCATAGCCCATATCAAGGATAAAGTCAGATCTGGAAAACCAACATGTTTCAAGATTGATGAATCGGATGTTGTATGGTTCAAGGATAGATTGGTAGTACCCAAAAATCTAGAGCTACGAAAGCAGATTCTTGATAAAGCTCATTCTACAAGATGCTCCATTCATCCAGGTAGCAACAAAATGTATCATGATCTGAGAAAGAGATATTGGTGGACCAAAATGAAAATAGAAATAGCTCAATATATGGCCAAATGTGATACTTGTCAGAGAGTCAAAGCAGTTCATATGAAGACTGCAGGTCCATTACATTCATTGCTAGTTCCATCTTGGAAGTGGGAAGATATCTGTATGGACTTCATCGTGGGATTGCCTAGGACATCTGTAGGCCATAATTCAATATGGGTTATTGTTGATCGCCTAACCAAGATAGCTCATTTCTTACCAGTCAGAGATAAATATCGAGCGGAACATGCAAATCTTTATCTTGATAGAATCTTCAGTTTGCATGGGGCACCCAAGACCATTGTCTCTGACAGAGGATCATTGTTCGTATCTAAGTTTTGAAAAAGTCTACATGGGTCTTTAGGAACTAAACTTATCCGCAGTTCTGCTTATCATCCGTAAACAGATGGATAGACTGAGAGGGTAAATCAAATTCTTGAAGATATGTTAAGAGCATGTGTCCTTTCCTATGGTGCTAAATGGGATGAATGCCTTCCCTTAGCTGAATTCTCATATAATAATAGCCATCAAGAGAGCATTAAAATGGCACCATTCGAAGCATTGTATGGCCGTAGATGCCAGACACCTTTAAATTGGTCAGAAGCTGGAGAACGTTGGTTCTTTGGACCGGATGTGGTCAAGGAAGCTGAAGAGAAAGTTAAACTCATACAAGCTAATATGAAGGTAGCTCAATCCAGACAGAAAAGCTATGCTGATAAGAGGAGACGACCGCTAGAATTCAAAGTGGGGGATCATGTCTACCTCAAGGTGTCGCCGATGAAAGGAGTTCATCAATTTGGGATTCGGGGAAAGTTGGCGCCCCGTTATGTTGGTCCTTTTCAAATCCAACAACGATGTGGACCAGTCGCATATCGCGTCAAGCTACCAGATCACATGTCAGCTGTGCATGATATCTTCCATGTATCTCAGTTAAAGAAGTGTCTTCATGTACCTGACCAAGTGATCGACTTTGGTGATGTAGAACTAGAACCTGACTTGACTTATGCCGAGTACCCCATTAGAGTCTTAGATCAGAAAGATCGAGTCACTTGAAAACATACAATCAAGTTCTATAAAGTACAATGGAATCAACACACTGAAGATGAAGCTACTTGGGAGTCCGAGGATTACTTAGAAGAAAACTTTCCTGACTTCTTCGCTTCTATCTAGTTGCAATATCTTGTCTATATTGTAACTTGTCTCGTTTGTCAACAGAATGGAAAACCCCCTCACTAGCCTTTTGAATAAAGTTATGATGTGTTAACTTGACACATTTCATTTTCCATTACTTAGCCTTAGGTTTTAAATCTTGGGACGAGATTTCTTTAAGGGGGAAGGGTTGTAACACCTCTAGTGTTTTGACCTAGCATTAAAACTTGACATGTCATCATATGCATTGCAAATCATTCATAAAGTAGAAAATTTGAATGCATTCACTAAATAAGCTTTATTTCATAATGTTGTTATTTTATGTGATGTGATTTAAAACCCTAAATAAAGATCATGACCACAAGGGTCAAATTTCATGTGATCATGTGAGACCATGTGTCAATTGACTCAAATAACCCTAATGGGCCATGTTACTGGTCAAAAATCAAAGTTAAGTAAAAAGGTATATAAATCAAATTTGAATTCAAATTCAAACCATAAAAGTCCTTTTTGCCCCTTTTGCCTAATTCAAAATCCATTTGGAATTTGGGGTTGTGACAAAAAGCAAAGTTCAAGCTTATTTAATAATGATCAACTTTCGTATTCAAAGTTTTTCAAGTTTACATATAAAATTTGGAGTAATTTTGAAATGATTCAAATGCATCCCAAATTCAAATTTCAAAATGGAGGCAGAATTTGAAAATATTCCTTGAAGCAAAGTTGTAGAGTTTGAAAAGTTGAGCAACTTTCATTTTTGGAGATTTTCAACTTCTTTAGAATATTTGTGAGTAATTTGCAAATTAAACGCAGTGGCAATTCTGTAAATATTTCAAAATCAAAATCGCCACCTCCCTACTTGCCGCCGGCGCCACGCAGCTACCGCCGCCAATTATTTTGCGCCGCTTTCTCGTGCGTTGACACGCAGCAAGCTCCGTGGCGAGCTCGTGCGTGAGCTGTCGACGCCGGGCGCGTTCTCCCCGGCTATAAATAGGAGCACCACTGCCGTCGTCCTCCGTTTTCCACCTTTGCTCTGCTCCGCCACCCGCGCAGCTCCGCCGCTCACCGTAGCCGTCGTTGAACTATGTCTGTCGTGCCCAGCTACACCAACGTGATCGCCTCAACCTTATGCTCCTCTTCGGCTTGCTCGTGTTGCTTGGGTTGGCCAGAATCGCCCGGCGCAACGCCTTCTTCCTCGGAGCCGGCCGAAGTACCGCCACCATCGACCTCACCGTGGCCACGTCGTTCCAGCCCATCTCCGTCTTCACCAAGCACACCGGCGTGATTGTGGGAGCTCCTAAGCGTGATGCTCGCTTCGCTTTAGCCTCTACTGTATCGTGGCCATGGTTACACCGTGCGTCGTCGTGCCCGCGCCGCCATGGCCGGCGTGAAGCTCCCTCCGGTGCGTCTGTTGCCGTTCTAAGGGTTGGGATGGATTCGTGGGATGGTGTAGATCATGCAGGTGCGGTCTGCCTCACCGGAGCATCGCCGTCGACGCGTTTTGGCCAACTAGTGATGGCAGTGCCGCGCGTATCACTGTTCTGTGCCACTGACGAGTGGGGCCTAGCTGTTAGTGAGAGAGAGAGAACAGTAAGGTTTTGATATTTTCTGAATTATGAATAGTATAGCAACTTTGGAAATTTCTAGAAAAATAATCATAGCTCCAAAAATTCTGAGAATTTGTGTGTAGCTTCTGTACATGTTCTAGTATGATTTAAAATTATGAAACTTGAAATTTGAATAAATTTTTAATGTTCAAAAATTCAGTCAATTAATTGATAAATGCTATTTCCATGATTTTTGTAGGCCACTGTATAATTCCAAAATTTATAAAATTTGTTTTGGTACACTAATTTGTCATGAGGAAGCTTACATAAAATTTTGAGGTCATTTGGAACAAGTTCATTTTTGGGCTTATTTTCAAATTAATTCAAAAATAAATAAAAGCAAACCCTAAGTGTTAGATTAGTGTTTGATCTTGTTTTGGTCATGTTTTATGACTAATAGGGTTTCAAGATCAATTTGGTCAAGTCACTTGTATGGTCCTTGATGGTAGAATTGCAAGTTGGTTTTGTTGGCTTGCAACTGTACCGTGAAGGAAAGTCGCATTCAAAGTGTTTTTATATTTCATGTACCATGAAAGCATCATGTTTACATTATCATCATGTTGAAGAATATGCTATTATTTCGTGTAGGATCTAAGAGTGAAATGATTCTAGTTGAACAAGTTGTGGAAGAATCCCCGGTTGTCACGGGATTCGATAATTGTGGTACTGATCCGGAACCCGAGATCATCAACGAAGGCAAGCCCCGGTTTATGCATTAAACCATTACCTTGTTTACTTTGAAAAGTTTATCACCTATGTTACTTATTGCATTAAGTTGATTAATTCAAATGTTACCTACTTGATGCATTGCCTACCTTGTTAATTGTTTACCATCTTTGAAGATGTTTTTATTTACAAAGGCGTAGAATGCTTAGTATGCTTTATGGTAGGCTTTCAAAATAAAAGTTTCGATACAATCAAAGATGGCATACTGGCCAAAGAAAGATAGAAGGTAGAATGAACTAGAGACTAGTCGGGTGACTTATTTTGAATGTTGGGTAATGTTGCCGACTATGTCGCTTAAAGGCCACTCATTATGGATCTTCTGAACGAGACACTTTGTTGTACTGGTCACATACTCCGGTAAGCCTACTTCGGCTAATCTGATACTAAGACGAATGCCCACGTACTGGGAGTGGAGAGATGGTGGGAGTAGCGTGTACCCTCGTGGCTGGAATGTGGCCGGATTTGAGGTGTGCTGTGCTCTCGGGTGGCGTGGAGATGGTTTAGTATAGGAGGATCCGGTAGCGAGGTTGATATATGAAAGATTAAGTTCTACATATGTCGTGTGATAAAGAATCCCCAGCCGGGACTTGAATCAATTTGAATTGCCGGTGCTCCACGGATATGGAGACTCAATTCATTGCAGAAGCAATGCAGGACTGGTGAATTACTAAAACATGAGAAAAAAGGAATGGAATGAGAAGGATTGGAATATAGAATATGAACACTTAGTTTGAGATCATGAACTAAAGTACTTAGGGGTAAAACTTGAAAATAGAATCAAGAATAGTAAGCTTTTAGCAAAGAACTTTTGAATCTTGCTACATCCTTATCTTGACCTAACACCTACATCTCTAAAGTCCTTCACCCCCTTTTACGTCGGGTCAGTCTTGTTGAGTACTTTCGTACTTAGGGTTTGTTAACCCTTGTTGCAGGTGAGTCACATGCGCAGGCTTGTTTTGGTCCCTGCTGCATATCTGTGTTTGAAGTCAATGACGATGAGGAATGATGAATGACCTTTGGACAAGGCACTAGTTTGTGTGATATAAATAATGTTAATGTAATATTATCCCGCTACTATGGTTGTATGACACTTATGGTATTGTAAGTTTGAAACAACTGGTTTGTAAACTATGTTAAGTTAAGACTTCTGCTATCTTTTACTCTGATATATATATTTGAATAAACTATTGTAATCTGCAATGTCTGTGATTGGGATCCTGTTCGAAAAGATTCATGGATGATTCGGGTTTCCCGAGGACACCCGACGGACCTGTTAAGTTGTTGGGAACTCGTGTACTCTATCCGAGGTCTGTTATGACAACGATAGGTGCACGTGGGCCCAATTTCTTTGGAGGTTCTGCCACAGTCGACATTTGTCCTACAGTATGGTATGCGTCAATATTTGTCCTACAGTATGATAGACGCCGACATTTGCCATACCATAAGAGCATGATGGAGCCTACCACATGCATCTGGGCGTCAACAGTATTGTGGGCGCCGATAAACTGTCTTGTACCCGACGGCGTGGACAACAAAACTAGGGCTCTCTCTCTCTCTAAAACTTGTAAGGCCGTCTCCTTCATCTTTAAAAGGAGATGCGCTCTCTCCCAAAGAAAAACAGTTCATTCCGACCCACTCTCTGCTAGCTTTAGACATTCTGAGCACCCGAACAGCTCCACGGCTCTAGAACTCTAAAGCTACACGGAGCATACGTTCCAATACTTAGCGCACGTAGGACCTCCCGTCACTCTCAGCCCTTCAGTTCATAGTCCGACCGGACCTCTAACACCCCCATCTTATTTCCACTCGTTTATAACTCTATAGCAAACTTCGAGCACCTGGGCTCAGGAATAAAGTCACTGACCGACTCAAACTGGACGTAGGGTACGTTGGCTGAACCAGTATAAACCCTGTGTCATTGAGTGTTAGGCCATATCCGATCACAACGTACGACAAAACGACAAATATTTACTTGTTGATTACTTTTCGCACCGACAAACATTAACATGTTATATATGTAGTCAAAGGGTATGCGTTATGCTAACTCGATTAATAAAATTATATTATATAATTAACAGGATCTTCTAAATTAAAACATGTTGCATGTCAACTAATGAACATTGGGAACCAAACACGCTAAAACATGTACTCCCTCCGTCCCAAAATAAATGATGTTTTTTACTTTCAGACATCTTATTTGACTGTTCGTTTTTTATAAATATTATCTATTTTGTTATGACTTATTTTATTATTAAATATACTTTAATAATGATTTATTTATTTTATAATTTATACAAAAATTTTGAATAAAACAAGCGGTCAAATAAGATAATTGAAAGTAAAAAACCTCACTTATTTTGGAACGGGGGAGTAACTATCACGTACAGGGGAACAAAAAGTTACATGCTAATCAAATAATCAAATTATGTTGCGTACATTAGCTGTTATGGTATTATATACTAACCGAATTATGCAATGATCAAAGTTGCAAAATAAAATGATTTACCATATCAAATAGATATACAAAAAAGATTCTCATATCTAAACTTTCTTTGTTTATCGTATTTTACCAAATTAATAAATAAATTAATTAATATTTCACATATTACCTAGGAAGTAATATATCATCCTAACCATCCAATCTCATTATATAAACGGCTCATAGTTATTTGGAGGTACCACAACAAACCCTGTACTTAAAAAGTAGTAGCTTAGGAGATGAACATGCTGCAGCAGATCTCCTTTCTCATCTTTTATATCTATATTTAAAAGATCTCCTAAAAGAAGCATCATCTCTTCTACATAAAGGATGTGGACCTCTTAGGCAATCTGCTGCCATGGTACTCTCCTGTATTCTAAACTTATTATAGTGTACCTCTTAAAACAACTTATAGGAGATGCAATATAAGAGATATGATGGAGGTACTCTAAGAGAGTGAGAGCGAACATACCAGCAAGCTTTTCTATCAGCTCTAAAGCTTGTTTCCTTGGCCCGGCCGCTGCGCCGATGATTCCCAGCGGAAACGCTAACAAACTCTGCATGCTTTTGTTTCCTGTGGTGGACAGTGGATACATAACGTATGTATAGTTCAGGAGAAAACGCCGTGTCATTACGTAAGCAGTGGCGATGAATGATATCATTCGAGAGATGGAGGCTGGACGACACGGGTTTTGTGCTCCTCAGGCTGCTCCTGTCATCAAGTGCTTGGCAGCCGTTGCCCATTGCCGTTTCCTCGCCTATCGAGCCACCGGATTTTGCTCAATGGAGTACTCCCGTTCCGAATTATAATTCATTTGGCTTCTTTTTACCTCAAATTTGATTGCTCGTCTTATTTAAAAAATCTGTGCAAACATAGTCAAATTTAAGTTATTCTTAAATAACTTTTGTTAATAAAGCAAGCCACGACAAAAAAAAAACATTTAGCACAATTTTTTTAATAAGATGAGTGGTCAAACTTGTGGTGAAAAAAATCAAACGAACTATAATTTAAAACAGATTTAGTATCATTCTAAACCAAAGTCTTTAGGGACCAACGGCCTGGGTACTACCATGGTCCACCTTACTTATGCATGCCTATTGAGATGGATCATGCATGGCCGCGCCTCCCGCCTGTTGTCCTTTTGGGGGGGTTTCAAATCATCTGGCGAGCATCTACCTGTTGTAAGTGTTTGTTTTGTCGTGCCAATGGTGTACGACTACTCTGCTTGTCTAGTCTTCGCAATTCCTCATTTCTGCGTATTAGTCTTCGTGTGCATCAAACTGTTGAGAATAATATAGTTGTTTCAAATCCTCGTAACTACTCCCTCTATTCCAAAATACGAGTTGTTTTAGGCCCGTTTGGCACGGCTCCTCAAATGCTTCTCCAAAGAAGCCGGAGCACTTAGGAGTCACTTTTTGTGGCTCCGGTTTCTTGGCCCAAACCGTCCTTAATGTGACTCGAAAATGATTCAGGGAGAGCAGGGATTGTGTAATTTGTGAATGACGATTACCTGTATGTACTACAAATACTGTACGCTGTAATAGTTGATGGACGGTGAATTTGATTATCGCCCACATAGTGGTTTCCATGCCATTCTACGCTCTATTCAATATTCATTCTGTCGAGGTTATGATACCCCAGGTATCTCAAGACACCGATTGGTTAGCCGCTCGGACGACCCATGACAACTAAGCTAGCACAGGCCTAGCAACCGTGGCCCATCTGAGCCGCACGGACCTGGGCCAAGCACTAAGGCGAGGGGTCGACCACGACCTCTCGCTTCTTCTTTCACTACACACAACCTAGCGCCGCACGACCTCTCCTCCGTCCCAACCCCCGGAAGGAACGGGGAGAGGTCGAGCTCCACTAGGTACGCCTGCTCTCACAAGAACAGGCACGCCCTATCACCTCGGTCCGGACAGACGCCATCCCTGCGCCACGCTGCGCAGACAAGACAGCACCGCCAGACGGCGACGACTGATACGGTGACCTATTGTCCAAATAGGGACCGATGGGACGGGTGTATGGCCCCAACCACTACGGGATGGGACTCATAGCTATGGCCTTAACTTTCAAGGCCAACCAAGCCAACGAGGGCCTCGACCCCACAGCTTGAGATCGAGGCCACCGGCTCTACGACCTGCAATGGTGACCAACGACCCGGTGACAGCTACCTACTCCCTCACTGTCGCCATGATGCCCCGGGGAGAACAGGAGACAATGAAGACAGCCACGGCGAGACCACGTCGCACAGGACAGCTGGCGAACCTCCACTATGCCAACAACGCCGACACCATCGGTACTGTCGCATCACGCCACACCATGCTGCGATGTGGGCACAAGACCATGACGACAATCACGTCCGGGCGTACGCTGACGCCAAGACAAGACGGCCTTCCTTGCAAGCCAAGATAACTAGTTTATCCTCCCTCAGGCTCACGACCACTCGGTCGGGAGAACCTATCTTTTCTGTATGTAACCTGGCCCCGGACTCTATATAAGGGCAGCTAGGACACCCTTCCAAGGGGACGGACTCTCGAGACTTCATTCGAGGAGTATCTCTCTACTCTTCTCTATCTTTCTTCTTGCATACCCCATCGTAAGAACTTCAGAGCATTCAACCGAGGAACACGCACTCGAACTATCTCTGAGACTGGACGTAGGGCCCCGGCCTGAACCAATATAATTCCTTGTGTCTTTGAATGCTACAATCGTCTTCCTAGTGCAGCACGACACACGTATAAATTCACTTGCCGATTGACAAAACACCGACACATTCACACTGGGTAGAGGCTGTCGCGCACCAAAGGTTTTGGGTGCGGTTAACACTCACCAACATATACTGCACAAAACAAGAGACTGGAGAATAAAACACACGTAGAATTGTAAATGGGCTAAAAGTTACTATTGACAACCAAAATTGTCCATTTTGTGAAGTTGTCAAAATGAGAAGCAGACCTCACCATTACGTTCCTCTCGCCAAGATGGTAAAAGAAACATATATTGAACGTTCAATTCGGAGTCTGGATGAAGGAGTTATGCCCCCAAAAAGATGCTCCACTGCTCGAAGTTTGGATTCCGATCCGAACTATTCCAAACTCGTGGAAAACTTGAAAAATAAGGTTTGGAGAGGTTTACTATTAGGATAAGACCACCCCCTCTATGGTGGTGTTTAAATTTAGGGGCTAAAGTTTAGGGGTGTCATATCGGGTGTCACATGTGAGTGTTCGGATAGTAATAATAAAATAAATTATAGAAGTCCTCAGGAATCCACGAGACAAATTTATTAAGTCTAATTAATCCATCGTTAGCACATGTTTACTGTAGCTTTAATGTAGCACCACATTATCAAATCATGGACTAATTAGCACATGTTTATCCGTCGTTTCGTAAAGTAGTCGCAATTTGTGCAATTAGTTATTTTTTAGTCTATATTTAATACTCCATGCATGTGTCATACATCCGATGTGATAGGAACTAAACTTTAGGGGGAGAAACTAAACAAGGCCTATATGAGAGGATCATGAGCAATTGAGTTCCCATCTATCCGATCGTCAAAAAATCAATCTATCAACTCCTTTTGCCCCTTTACTTCTCTCTCACCCCCTCCTGCTGTTCGGCACGACGGCACGTCTCCTAGCGAGATTTGTCGGCATCCTAGGCGGCCTTGTTGGTTCTAGGAGATTCTCCACGTGTTCTTCTCCGAAGGGTCTTCCCGAAAGAAGTTTGAGAGCTTTTTCGGTTAAGAACAGGCTCTACATTGGCATTACACGTTTTTAGATTGGTTTGATCGATTACGCTGCTTTCTTGTTGCATTGCAGGTTGTTTACAAACTTTTTTGGCCGTCGGCTCTCGCTGGTGTGTTGGCTTTGGATCACATTCAACGTCAACAGTTACACGGTGATGATAAACTTACGTCTGAATGACCATTCATTAGCGAATCAGGGACGGCTCGATTAGTACGATGATGTGAACACGGTTTCTCCAGGATGGACGAACCGCAACAACCGGTCGTCATTGCCAAGGACAGATTACCGGAGCGAGCAGAACCTAGGACCAACCGACAAAAATTCGTCGAGAGGACGTACGAAGCCATGAGATCAGCTGTGAACAAGGATGAAGCCAAAGTAGCACGCAGTCCTTTGTCACAATGGTCAGCTAAGGTCCCGTTTAGTTTTCAAAAAATTTTATCATCTACAGTAAAAGAGCATGTTTGACACATGCATAGAGTACTAAATGTAGACGAAAAAAACTAATTGCACAGTTCTCGGCAAAATCGCGAGACGAATCTTTTAAGCCTAATTAGTCCATGAAAAGCCTTAAGTGCTACAGTAACCAACATGTGCTAATGGCCGGTTAATTAGTATCATTATATTCGTCTAGTAGTTTCATGATAGGTTCTGTAATTTGTTTTTTTATTATTATCCAAAAACCTCTTTCGATATCCTTCCGACACATCTGACGTGACACCCAAAAATTTTAACATACCAACTAAACACACACTAATTTTTACACGGGAGACGGGCGAGACGCAAGCTCGTCGTGTTCTGACTGACGGACAGCGCGCGCAGCAGCCATGTGCGGTGTGAAATGCGCCGCCGTCACGCGTCACGGCAGCAAATTTCCAAATCCCCCTTGGTTGGATGCATGCATCATCTATCATTGCTTACTTGCATCCGAGCGTTGCCTGAGGCACATGCCGAGGTGCAGCCAATTCGCGTCGTGCAGCCCTGCCATGCCACCAACCCGCTTGACTTGAGCACTGGAGCTTAGCCCAAGCGACAATAGGTTGATGGATTTATTGGTCCTGTTCGCGTGTCCTTAAACTCAGTTTTATTGGTCTCATTCGCGTGTCATTAAACTCGGCTTGATCTGCTTCTTTTTTCATCCAGAACAGTGTTTTCCTCTAACAGATTCCTCCAAGCCATCCTGCGTTGCAGGTTTCATGCCCGGCTGACAGCAGCCAGCGCACTTTGGAACCCAGGTTTTCCTCCTATCCTTGTCGCGCAGTGGTGGCCGGCCAATTTTTTCACCACAACAACGAAGGGGAAACTGTTTTTTTTTTGAATGCCCGCTACACCTTTCCAACTCGCTAGCGACAGCTCCTTCGTCTCTTCTAAAAAAACAGGGCTAGACGTCGTGCATACCAACATTTGGATGAGACCTATCTATTCATCTTGTGTTCATGCATGGCTGTCTGAAGAGAAGAGAGGATCCGAGGAGCTGGAGAGGACCACCACCGCCAATTTGGGTTTTGGGTGGGAAGGTTCCAATCACACGACTCCCAACCAAGAGAGTGGGCGTCCAGCTACATGATTGATGCCAAACAAAGGTCGCGATAGACAGACGGGTCTACGTAACGGCCTACACATCGCGTCCAGGTCCAGCTCACCGGTCCGGCCTACCTTTGGACCTGGAGCCCCCGTCCCAAAGAGACCCCTTTGCCTGCCCACCACTCGCGACCTCGGAATTCTTCTCCCGTCCACTTGCCATGCCGATCGATGCCACCAAAGCTGGGCACGCCATGGAACGTACTACAACGGAGACTACACACAGCCAAGCCAGGTCGGCCTTGGATGGTTACAGCTTTGGCAGAACTGGACCAGACCGAAACGGAAACGAGGCCTCGCTTTCAGGGACAGCAAGGGTACAACGCAGCAACTAGACTAGAAGTTGGCGTCCAGGTCCAGGCAGCTGAGCAGAGCACCTGGGGTTCACTGATTCGGCAAAGGGTTATTTACCTGTCACACACACGAGGTGTCACCTCCTGTCAGGTGCCGACACGCACCGCTGGTCTCGGGCTCAAGCAACCCACAGGCAGGCAGGCACGGATGCCATAGAAGTCTGCGTATTCCTGCCTCTTAGAGGACCTGTGCTTGCTTGACAGGGTCGAATCCCTGAACTTGGATGACTTGATGCTCTTCTGGGCCTTTGCTGCTGTCTCAGTTACAGCATTAGGAGCGTGAACTGTCTCGGGCCTCATTGGCGTGCTGCTGAGCTTCTGCGCTGCTGGAGTCTCCTCTCTGTCCTCGGGCATCACCAGCCTGTCCCTGAGCGGAGTGAGATCTGTTTTCCTCTTCCCATGTTGCATGCATGCGTTGAGGGACGACACTGAGAAGTAGTTTCCCCACTCCCTCAACAGCAAGTTTCAGGAGATCAGCAATAAGCGTCCCGAGGGATGGCCATCCAGCTCCTGGTTCCTCTTTCAGGCTCTCCACAACCAGAGGTGGCTTCCCAATTGTGCTGCTCTCGTGCTGCTCATTTTCAGGTGCCTCTACCTGCATTGGCATCAACACATACAAACTGCTAGATTAACAGATATATATATTTTTTCATTTTCAGTCCATAATAAAATTGAGAAAGAACGAGGTGCTATTTAAGCAGTATGACTAGGAATACTGTGATGCCAAGCTTCAAGGAGATTACAAATATGCATATCAAGTGGAAAAATCTATGTAAAAATGGACAATACAGGGACATCATACACAGATAACTACCTTCTCGGAGCCTGAGAATCCAAACCCATGTTGGAAACCAGAAAAGATATATCCAGCCACAACACCACCAATGACCAATATGAGATCTGTGTAAACGAACAAAACAATACTGATGATAAAGCATGGAACTGAATTTCGCAAATAGTAGATCAAGCGCGTGTTTGGATTGCGCCCTGCCAGGCGACCGAAATCAGACGCATGGGAGCGCTGCCTGGGCCAGGGTGGAGAGAAAACCAAACATGCCCCAAGCACACGGACAAGTGAATTACTACCCATCAATACTGATACATTTGCCGGACATAATCAGCATGAAATTAATCACGAATCAAGTACATGGACAATTTGAAGGAGTAATGAAAAAGATCGATATTCAGATAACTACATGTATGGTATCCAGCGATAACAAAATTTATGGTAGACAAACAGAACTAAGAACTCAGACAAAGAAGACAGGATTTTTGCAGATAAATCTCACCATGTAAGATACAGGGATATGGTAGATCCAATTATCCCATGTTACAGTCCACTAATACTTTCAGGTTAAAATCAAAATATAGCATGTGCACCTATGACCTCTTTGATACTATTCAAAACAGACGTGAATGGAAAGAATGGTTTAACATGTTCTTCTAAAAGGATGAGAAAGTAAGCATGCCATTGATGCCATCAATGCTATTCTGAAAGGGAGAAAGTGGTCTTCTCATCTATGTTCTTCTAAAAGGGTGTGAGAGGGATATTGCATCTACATCATGACTAATTAAAGAGGGCCAGAAGAATTTTAAAAGGTGAATATCTATATGTATAAAAGAACTTCAAATAAGACATTTCACAACCAAGAGACACATTAGCACAGATGTCATCCCAGTATTCCTAAACTGATCTATCAGGACCATTAGTTTAGCCATCAAGTAGGGCATGGAAAGATAGCTTTACAGCATCAGAAACAAAAGGAAAAGGAGAAGGGGACCAACACGGCAGTACTACCAGTTCTTGTACCTCATATACTAAACGACACATAAACACTACCAGAATTCTTCTTTTACTTTGCCTTTCAAGAATATTACATGGTGCAAAATGTTCTTCTCACATCTACTTGAACCCTAGACTCGCAACAAAATTATGGCGACAGCATACAAGTGATAGTTAGCTTTATGGCAGAGCATATAGCATGGAGAGTTATACTTCTGGCATATAAAGAATAAAGTGTATCATTTCTACCATGGATCATATAGTATTATGTATAGCATACTAGACATGGTTTATAAGTCACAATCTGACTTTTGCATTTCTTGATTTGTTCAACCTTCTAATTTAACTCCAATCATGCCACCTCAGTTTTAGAAGACATTCATAGTCTGAATGTCTGTTACTTCCATATGGGAGGTCTTAGTGTGCGACACTGTGACCAGCTACTGAGGCTGAGAAAGTATAATCCAGTGGACTTGAAAAAAAATGATCCCAAAAGGGAAAGATGTAATTGTAAATACAAAGTACCGAAGGATTACTATTCTACCTGTTCAACCCCTATGTTTAGTATCATGGATAATAATCCAGTACAGGACCATGAAAAGGTTTAAGCACAACACTTGATAGATTTTTACTTCTGTTCTACAACTAACCATATCGGCATAAGCCTTTCCTCTAGGACCTCATCACCTCAAGAACGTGACAATTGATGAGTTGGATCGTTACCTTTCCTTATCAGACACGTCTATATGTACTGTACAGGAAACAGAAACAAGTGAAAGAGAATGAACCTGAAGATAGGAGTGCAGAATCCTGGTAAGTACAGTCTTCTTGTGGAAGAGAAATCTTCCTAAGGGCTGCATTTCCACGGTCAATAACCAGAAGAGAGCACATTTTGTTCACATACACCACGTCAAAATCTGTAGAGAACTTCGCATCTTCACTGGGGCCATCCCTGTAGCCAGGGATATTTGATTTCCCACCCGCAATGGTGGTCACTCCTGAACATAATTTTCATTCACCAACTGTTAACACTTAACACAACTATTGCATGGTGTATATCTATTTAACTACCGATCACCTGATTCTCCAATCTTCCGAATCGCCAAGTTTGCTGTATCAGCAACATAAACATTGCCCATATCATCCACGGCAACGCCTGTGGGGCGCTTGAATCGGGCATCACTTGGTTTACCATCTATATGGCCAGAATGCCCCTGACAAGAACCAGCGACGAGTCTTCCCCTGCTATCTGCCTATTATCAATCCACACTGCTGGACTGATGTTTACAGCATTCATTTATCTGTCCATGGCACTTCCCTAAATATGCATACTATTAATAAAAAGGAGACCAGAGCTTCATCTATTACTATATGAATCGATTATAACCCATTGCTGTACCCATGACCCAAGTTCAGGGAGAATGAAAGTGCAGGGAATCTTTTAAGGACAGAGTGATATTACATTGGAAAGATCAGTTATTCAACATTTGCTAGTAAGAGTGTAGCCCTAGTACTTGAGAAGAACACAATAAAAAAAAAATTGTATGCATGGATATTACTACTAGTATGTGAAAGAAAGCTGGCTCAAAATGCTATAGTTTGTTCTTAACCCATAATCATGTTAACTGTGTGTCATGCCAAAAAAGAACCAAGCAAGCACATAACCGAGGTGGCAGGAAGAGGACATACACTCAGAAAGTGGTGGGGTTATCCGCACAATGTTGCTATGTGCCGAGTCGACTGCAAGGAGCTCCCCGCCCTCAACAGGAGACACTCTGATGGTGTGCGGCGTGACACCAAGCTTGTCACCCTCAACAAGTGTCTCTACAAAGTAGCCGCTCTCAAATTGCAGCGATACCCCCACGTGGCCATCTGCCAAAATAGTGAGCAAGAGACAGAACAAAAGCACAAATATCAGCAGCTGCGGTAACGTATGATCAACGACTTAGGCCACAATGAGCAAAAATCCAAATCAGTTGGGCCTCTGCTGGATCTGGACTCGGGTACGACATTTCTAAGAGCAGGACGAGCAAACTTCAGAATCATTAGTTTGGCCTTGCTGGGGTTTTTCTTTGGTGGTTTAGCAAGTTATCTCACCAATACAGGGCCAGCTGAACTGAAGGCAAATAATACTGAAATAATTATCAGTGCGAAATTCGAAAGATGTCGGAGCTCGTCCCCATTGAGAAGATGCTCTAAAACTAGAAATCATATTTTCTTAATTCTCTACGGTAAATTTATAATGATAAAAAGAATCCGGTGAAGAACTTATATGACAGAATAGAAATAATTTCTATTGGACATTATATTTGTGTCTATCGATTAGTTTTTTTTAGAGGAGTCTATCGATTAGGTGAACGTTTCAGGCATCTAGAAGACTTCAATGGGCCAAAAAAGGTCCACAAAGCCCAACTTTTCTGAACAACCAAAAGGGTTGGGCCTTTGGGGCAGGAGGAGCGAGTGACATAGATATAAATCACTTTTTTCTTTAAAAAAAAATCATATGCTCGTACTTACTTCGTCTTGCAATACAATACATTTAAAAAAATTTAAGTAAATTAAGTAAATAATTGAATTGTGTATGTATCATGGATTAAAACCAGTTAAAATTTTTTCTCCTTAAATTGTGGTTTTCTTTTTAACAAATTTTTTCTAAATTTAAACATTTTTATTAGATAATGGAATTTTTTCCGACTTCAGACTTCTTCGAAAAAGAAGCATCAGTCCAAAAAATATTTCCGTAAAAATTTTAGAAGTCATAATGCACTGTATTGTAGGACGGAGGGAGTAGACAAAAAAATTGTCATGTTTTCTGATTTCTATATCTATAAATGGGAAATACGCACAAATGTGAGAACTAAAAATACTAGCCCATCAGTTACACACCTAATAATTTTAAGAGAAACACATATTCTAAAAGATACATTAAGTATTACTAATAACAAGCATGTCCTCGTGTTGCAACTTGCAACAGAACATATAGTTTGTTGTACAGTCATTTATAGCTCATATCTTTGTTGAATTTATTTATTGGGCTTGAGCCAACCTTATTTCAAATAAATCATAAGGCCTATACTAAATGTTAAGTGTAATAAAAGATTAACTGAAGAGAAATTGATTGTAGATTAGCTCGGCTTAAATAATTGACTATTGTATGTATCTATTGTGAAACTGAGAAAAGTGAAGGCGAGCCACACCTACACCCGCAACATGCCAAGTTCAGATTAGCACAAATGCAAAAATCTGAAAACAAAAATTGGTATATCAGAGTAGCAGATTGCACAAATGCGCCTATCAGATGCTGAGAGAGCACCGATTCACGCTCTGGATCATATGGATGGGATCTCCAGAATACCTGGCACCGATTCGCGCTCTGGATCATATGGATGGGATCTCCAGAATAGCAGGGACTGGCATGTTGTAGCTATCCACCAGAAATCTTATTATGTTTGCAATCTGTCACCCCACGGAACTCACACACAACAGATTAGGCATCAGCACCTGGATGTTCTTAATGCTAGTTCTATGCACATCTGCAGGGGAACAACTTAGGATGGAGGTTTCTTCTACATTAGCTATCAAGTACTAATGGTTTCCACAATGCTTTAGATTTCCTTTCTCCTTTCTGATATTGATTAACGCCCCCGCATAACAGTGGGAGTATCCAACAGTAAATTGCCCAGCATTTGGCACTAATGAACACGCACCGTAATCAATTATAGTTTGATTTAAATATTAAAAGCGCTGGAACATAGGTTTAAGACTTTTAGTAAATTAAGCTGGAAGTATATTTAACAAAGGATCAACAGGAGCCACCACCAGCAAAGAGAATGGTATTAATAATAGTACAGGGAGATCAAAGTAGCAAACGATAAGACTGACAACAAAACTGGGGTTTAAGTCAAGTCTTTAAGCCGATTTTCTTAACTGAAATGATAGGTATATACTGATGCATGACAATCTGGCAGGGGTTTAAAAAGCCTAGCCTACATTATATTATTCTTAATATGCAAGAAAAACCATAACTTCAAGACTTGAAGAGGACCTTTTAATTTTAGGTTCCAAAAGGCTCAGCCACAATTACATCCAAGCAGCAGCAGCACCACCACCACCATAAATAAAAAACAAAAGGAAAAAAATTCCCCTCCTTTCTGTTTCTGATCTAACAATGAACCAATACACAAAAGATATGCATGCGCATGTGATGGTTCACTTGCATACTGGCTGATGAGCACAATAAATATCCTCCCAAGGCCCAAGCACTAAACTCTTTGAATGCATCTTCATTTTGTTTCACTGTCATCTGCCATGAAACAATTAACAGTACTGGTACTGAACCATCAGGACAGCAACAGTAACAACAGTATGAAGTAACAGGCATACAAGTAATGATTGCAGAATGAAATAATGACAGGAGTTCCTTACCATTGATACGATTACAACCTAAAAGCAACACTCAAGGTTATCTGTATCATCTCTAAAATTACATGAAAGCTCACAACTAAGGACACCAGCGGGGGTGGAGCTAGCCAAAAAACAATGGTGGCGCACTATAGTAAATATTTTTTGTCTAAAGGGAAAATATATTGTCAAAGCAAGACTATCACCAATTGACCATAGAAAGTTTGATTTACAAGGTGCCTGTGCACCACCTAGAAGCAACATTCAGGTATATTAGTCGTGATCCAGGCCAGAAGTAGGAAGGAAACTTAGATGTATTTAACTCCTCACTGCAGGGGAAACCTTAAATGTTACTGTAATATCCATTATTGATAAAAAGCATAAGGAAAGAAACATTTAAGAGGTATAACAGTGACAGGGATTGTTCTTCAAAGAACATGACACGAAGCAGGAACATATGATACATGCTATTAAAAGATCCATTACTATCAAAATGCATAGGAAACAAACACTAAGAGGTGTGTTGAGTGAAAAGGATTGTTCTGCAAAGAAGACTTTTCAGACTGTATAATAAAACCGCTGTGGGACAACAATCAACACAAATTCGTTTGTACATATGCATGATGTTGTGGCAACCGTGTACTCGGGTCAAGCAGTCAAATCCTAGGGGTAGCTGGTGAGGAGCAATGCTGCTGACTGAGGACTATGAAAGATGGATGTAGAAAGAGGGATGCAATAATTAACAATGTTGAATATAAATTTTAAGGCTCTCTTATGCTGATCGTCGTGACTCATGAAGGAATCAGCTAACAATCTTCAATTGCACACACACCTCTTATGTCATGAGCGGCCAACTGCCTTCCCACCAAATGTCATGATAATATACAAGTACTTATTATATCTAGTTCACTGCAGAGAAGAATACGATTCAACAAAGAAATTCCAAGTGTACTATTCACATCCCCACCTTTTTCTCTTAACTATAATTAAATTTCACATTGATAGGGTTTGCCCCAATGACCAAAGAGACACCAACATTAGCATCAACATGTAGTCACGCCTCATGAATCAGATCTTGAATCTTTCTCACAAAAAAATATTCATCCATCACTCAAAGAATTGACTGTGTATACATGTTTCGAGGTCCATGTTTGATAATGCTGACATTGAATAGAGTTACACAACTGCAGGAAACAGAACAACAACAACAACAACAAAGCTTGTCGTCCCAAGCAATTTGGGGTAAGCTAGAGTTGAAACCCACCGAGAGCCCCTAGTCACGGTTCAAACACTTCAATAGCTGCTTTCCAAGCACTCCTATTGAAACATAGATCTCTAGGTATATCCCAAGCTTTCAAATATCTTTTTATTGCCTTCTCCATGTCAATTTCGGTCCACCTCTACCTCTCCTCACATTATCAGCTTGGCTTAGGACTACACAATGCACTGGTGCCTCTGAAGGTCTCCTTTGGACATGGCCAAACCACCTCAACCGATGTTGGACAAGCTTTTCTTCAATTGGTGCTACCCGTAGGCGGTCACGTATATCATCGTTCTTAACTCGGTCTATTCTTGTGTGACCACAAATCCATCGCAACATACGCATTTCTGCAACACTCAGTTGTTAAACATGTCGAAACTTTGTAGGCCAACATTCTGCTCCATACAACATAGCCGGTCTAATCGTCGTTTTATAAAACTTGCATTTTAGCTTTTATGGCACCCTCTTGTCACAAATAATGCCAGAAGCTTGTCGCCACTTGATTCACCCTGCTTTGATTCTACGGCTAACGTCCGCATCAATATCTCTATCCCTCTGTAGCATCGATCCTAGATAATGAAAGGTATTCTTCTTAGACACTACTTGACCTTCTAAACTCACATCTCCCTCCTCATATGCAACTCCGCTAAAGTCACATCTCATGTATTTGGTTTTAGTTCTGCTTAATCTAAAACCTTTAGACTCAAGGGTCTGCCGCCACAACTCTAGTTTTCTATTTACTCCCGCCTGACTTTCGTCCACTAACACTACATCATCAGCGAACAACATACACCAAGGGATATCCCCTTAAATGTTCCTGTTAACCTCATCCATTATCAAAGCAAAGAGGTACGGGCTCAAGTCTGACCCTTGATAAAGTACTATTTTAATCGGGAAGTAAGATGTGTTACCATCATTTGTTCGAACACTAGTCACAGCATTGTTGTACATGTCCTTGATGAGGGTCACGTACTTTGATGGGACTTTGTGTTTGTCCAATGCCCACCATATAACATTTCTTGGTATCTTGTCATAAGTCTTCTCCAAGTCAATGAAAACCATGTGCATCCATAACTTGTCTTATTAGGAAGATTGCTTCTGTGGTTGACCTTTCGGGTATGAAACCAAATTGGTTCGTAGATATCTGCGTCATTCCTCGCAGGTGCTGCTCGATGACTCTCTCCCGTAGCTTCATAGTGTGGCTCATCAACTTAATTTCCCGATAATTAGTACAACTTTGGATGTCTCACTTGTTCTTGTAGATTGGTACCAATATGCTTCTTCTCTACTCCTCAGGCATCTTGTTCGATCAAAAGACATTATTGAACATCTTGGTTAGCCATACTATAGCTATATCCCGAGACATCTCCACACCTTGATTGGGATACCATCAGGGCCCATCGCTTTACCCCCTTTCATCATTTTCAGGGCTTCTCTGACCTTCGATTCTTGAATCCTCCGCACAAAGCGCCTAGTAGTGTCATCAAACGAGTCATCCAGCTGAACGTTGGTGTTCTCGTTCTCACCATTGAACAATTTATCAAAATACTCTTGCTATCTATGCCTAATCTCATCCTCCTTCCTTAAGAGATGCTCCCTCTCATCCGTTATGCACTTAACTTGGTTGAAGTCCCTTGTCTTCCTATTGCGAGCCCTAGCCATCCTATAAATGTCCTTCTTCCCTTCCTTCATACTCAAACGTTGGTAAAGGTCCTCATATGCACGCTCATTTGCCTCACTCGTCACTCGCTTTGCAGTCTTCTTTGCCACCTTGTACTTCTCTATGTTGTCTACACACCTGTCTTGGTACAAGCGCTTATAGCACTCCTTTTCCCTAATAGCCTTTTGCACATCTTCATTCTACCACCAAGCGTCTTTCGAGTCGTATCCGCTCTCTTTGGTCACTCCAAGCACCTCTGAAGCAACCTTCCAAACGCATGTTGCCATCTTCTCCCACATGTTATTTGCATCGCCTTCACCCTTCCAAGGGCCCTCATCAATAACCCTTTCCTTAAAGACCTTTGATGCCTCCCCTTATAATTTTCACCACTTCGTTCTAGCAACACTAGCTTGTTTGTTCCTACAAGCTTGCACCAGAAAGCGGAAGTCAGCCACCAGCGGCTTGTGTTGAGAGACCATACATTATCCAGGTATCACCTTACAGTCCACGCATGGTCGTTTATCCCTCATTGTAAGGACAAAGTCGATTTGACTAGAGTATTGGCTGCTACTAAAGGTCACTAAATGGGACTGTCTCTTACTAAAGAAAGTGTTAGCTATCATTAGATCAAAAGGTATAGCAAAGTCTAAGACTTCCTCTCCCTCCTGGTTCCTACTACCATAACCAAAACCCCCATGAGCCACCTCGAAACCTGCATTTAAAGTACCTACATGGCCATTAAGATCACCTCCTACAAAGAGTTTCTCGCTATTAGGAACAGCTCTAACCAAGCCATCTAAGTATTCCCTAGCATTCTCATCATGGCCTACTTGTGGGGCATACGCACTAATTACGTGTAAGACCATATCACTAATGACAAGTTTAACTAAGATGATCCTATCCCCTTACCTTCTCACCTCCACCACACCATCCTTGAGGCTCTTATCAATCAAAACTCCTACTCCATTTCTATTTGAAATTGTCCTTGTGTACCGAAGCTTGAAACCGGTATTGTCCACCTCCTTTGTCTTCTGTCCCTTCCATTTAGTCTCTTGGATGCACAAGATATTTACACGCCTCCTAACCGCTGTGTCAATTAACTCTCTTAACTTACCCGTAAGGGACCCTACATTCTAACTACCTAAACGAATCCTAATTGGCTCGACTAGCTTCCTTACCCTTCACACCCGCCGAGTTAGGTGTGAAGATCCTAGCTCATTTTCCACCACACTTGGACGCCGATGTGGCATGCCACTGAGGGTGCGACGACCCGATCCTTGCTCACTTGACACCGTGCCCAGATCATGACACGGCGCGTCACGGGGGTGATGACCCGACCCTTGCTCATTTAACACCATACCCAGGTTCCGACATGGCGCGTCGCTAAGAGGGTTACGTCCCAACGGGATTCTTTTGGATTTCATCTCCATACTAGTGGCTAAGTTTTTACATTGGCTCGCCAAGCCTAACACAACCCTCCTCCTTTATTAGGGCTTGGGACCTGCTATGCTAGAACACCATAGGCACCCCAACTGCAGGAAACAGAAGCACGTATTTATTTAATTGTGTCCGATAACACAACTAGAACAATTGTCTGTAAAGATAGCTGCCATATAGTTCAACTGCATAACCTGAATAAGCTGGAGGATTGCTCTTTTCACAGAAATTTTGTGCCTTTCAAGTAAGGTGCATACAAACATATGGATACAAAGTCTGGTCTTTCTTATGTCATCAATAAAAATAAGTATGCCTTAAAAACTTGGGCATAGTTTAGTTTCATCTATGAAGATTCACTATATTGTACGTGCTGTTTGGTTGCAGCACTGTAACGCAAATGTAAATAAATTAAAGATGCCGATGTTACCGCTACACATACCATTTGAATTGATTTTGTTTCCATTTACGTTACTGAGAAACGAACCAAACAGCACGGTAGTGCAATGCAGATGTGAACATGGGCGGACCCATAGTTGTGCCTGGGTATATTTTTGGGAAAAAATTTAGTTGTTTGTAGAGGTATATACATGTATTATATAGTTAAGGTCTCAAATGGCTATTCTTTGCTATCTTTAGGCTCTGATTCGCATCAAACACAAAAAAGCCCAAAGGCCACACTCGACCGGACGGCCCAATGGCCCATCGAGCCTTCCCACTCCCCAATCCCCATCCGCCCGTGCCCCCGCCCTTGCGGCCGTCGCGGTGCCACAGCCCGCCGCCCCACCCCGCACCGGAACGTCGCTGGCCGCTGGCCTCCAACCCACCGCCCGACTTGCCTCCCACTCGCTGCTCATCCTGGGGTTCGGCGTGACCACACGACCCCGCACGCAGGTGGCGCAGCGCGCTCGGTCGCCGCCTGCTCGAGGGCTCCGGCTCGACGATGGTGCGGCCCACGCGGCGCCCGTGGCACCGACTTCTCGAGTCCTTTGCTGCGACCTCGATTTGATTTCTTGGCCATGGGCATACCCTACTCTGAAATCCTAGGTCCGCCACTGGATGTGAAGTGTATATATAACTATAACTATATAAAGAGGACCACTCCATGAACACGTGAGTATATGACCAGTCAGATTACCATCCCAAGCTATTGCAATTTCCAAATTTCAAGTATTAGTTCTAAGAAATTTGCTTTCAAGATGCACATAACATTCATGGAAATGAGAGGATGGAGGAACCAGCCAGACAATACCTCAAGAGTTGTGACATTGTTTTTCTTTTCTGTGATGTAATGGAATGAAACCGGGCCATAACAAGCATGTGGGTGCAGGAAGTAGAAGTTCTCGAAGGAAACATTCCGGTGCTGCAATATCTATGCAATTTTATGAGCAGAGCATTCGATTAACACTTGGCATCAAATTCATAAGGAGGTTGGCAGGAAGAGAAGACAATGCATCAAAGGCGAACCAAGCAATGACTCTACACGGGGAAAAGAAAAGGAGACTGTACCTGGGTGGGAAGTAGCGGATGATGCTGGCCTGGTTGAAGGTGCACCCTCCTTGCGGAGGATGTGGGCGAATGTGTCGTGATGCCATTGTATGAATACATGAGGGAGACCAGCCACAATATCTCATCCTAGTTCTGGTCTTCAGGAGCAGCAGCTTCACACATTCTGCTGGCACCTCACATGGAGAAGTCCATCACCAGACTTGACAGTGAGCTCACACGGCTCATCAGCCTCCCCTCCTTTCAGTTGTTCAGTGCTGCCAGCACGGTGGCAATTACTCAGCTCCCCAGCGATGATCAGAATCGGAGACAGATGGGGATCAGAGGCTCCTTTACTCCTCTTTTGAGTGATGGACAGATTATTGGATGCGAAATCCACTTGAATCCTGTCTCTTCGAAAAAGGTCTGTCGCCCCTGCAAAAATGCCATGTGCATGACATGCTCATATGGTGTTAGCAGAAATCCAAATCTGGAACTGAAGAACCTTCCTCAAGAGTCAAGAGATCCATCTCTTTTTCCTTAGAAAAATAGTTTGGTCATGACCAACTGAAGTATTTGGATTTACATTTCACATTGATAGGGCACTGTTGCCCCCAAATGATCGAAACACCAACATGTACATGTATTCATACTTGAAGGATTAGATCTACACATTAAATATAGTATTCAGCACTCTCTGTTTAAAAGAGTTATCTTTTGTTGCAATGAATCCATCTCCTTCCTTGTGAGATTAATCTCCAGGAAATTTTTTCCTTTGTCTTTCCCCAATAATTTTTGTGAACTTCTTCAGGCTCAGGGGTTCTTGCTTGTGCATCCCATTTGAATGATCTGGACTTCAACCAAGGATGAATATATTCATATCCATATGCACATCATTTCAATGCCCCTTTCATCTTGCGCTCAAAATTGTGGCCATGCCTGCTCGCCAACCGTTGGAGTTGATCGTACCCAGAAAGAACTCCAGCTCCTGCCATCCCTGAGAGAATATTTGCACCAATACCTCTAAATAATGTGAAGAACCCTTCGGTTGAAACTATCAGTTTTACTGCATGGAAACCGTTCTTGTATTTAAATGGTTGTCCTGAAGTCAACATCATTCTACGACGGACCGTGTCGAATGGATAGGCACAGGCCCCAGAGAATGTAGTTATTGCCCAGCCCAAGGCAAAACTGGCGAAGAAATTCCCCTGAATAGCAACAAAAACAGAAGTTAAGGGTGCCATATAGAACTTAGCAGGAAACTCCTGTGTTAGTCATACTACTTCACGAGACTGTCAGTACCTCCAATGGGCCTACTAGAACTAGAGGCTTCATGCTATCATAGATACCAAAATATAGACCCCGGTACAAGGTGATTCCCATAATAGACACACTGAAACCTCGATATAGTCCAGACATGCCATCGGTTGTAAGTGTCTTCTTGTAAACATCCAGCAACCCCCTGAACTGGCGTTTGGTTCCCCGTGATTCAATTGCATCAGTAGCTAGCCTTGTTCTTGCATAATCTAGATGGTATAGCAGCAATGATGTTGTAGCTCCTGCAGCACTGCCAGAGGCTACATTTCCAGCTAACCACTTCCACTTTCCGTCTTTATCCCTGTCATAGCCAAAGAAGCTTTTGAAGTAGCCCCTGAATGCAAAGTTAAAAGCCTGCACAATGGAAGTTTCATTTAGGTTTGATTTTTTGTCATGAAGGGAAAAACAGATTCATTTTTCGGCCTCATCATCTTTAAAGAAGAGGCCTCAGTTCACACTTAATAAAGAGTTTAGCTTGCGCTACCTCACACTCAACTCTACGTGCAAAACACATATAAGTGACACAAGTTCAAATTTATTGACAAAGCATAAATATGAATGGCCACCCATAGGACACAAAGAACCATAACACCACCGCCTCCAGGGTGCGGTGCGACACACATAGATAATGCAACATTAAGCACAGTTAGACAGACTACAGGAAACAGCAGCACATGCTCATTTAACTGTCTGACAACACAGCTAGAATAATTGACTGTAAAGATAGCTGCCATATAGTTGAACCGCATGACCTGCATAAGGTTGGAGGATTGCTCTTTGCACAGAAATTAAAGCCGTTGTAGTAAAATACATAAAAACATACAGATGCAAATGCTGAGTCTGGATGTTTTCTCTGTCATCACTAAAACTAAGTATGACTTAAAATTTGGCCTACTTTCTTTTTCTGAACATGCACAAGAGCTGTGTATCATTATATTAAGAATTGAGAAAGAAAATAAAGGGAAAGAGCCCTTACAAACACACCCCCCACACTCTCCTTACACAGGCCTAGTGTATTTTCATTTATGAAGATTCACTATATAAAAGTTCAGTGCAAATGTGAATCACTGAATTGTATTTATAGAGAAAGCACTCCTTGTTCACATAAGTGGTCATATTACCAAGCCATTTCTCTTTCCAAAACTGTTTTAGCAAAATGCACACAGCTTTCTTTGCGACGAAAGGATGGAGGATATCGGCGAGACAACACATTTAGAATTGTTTGTTTTTCTTTTTTCTGTGATGGAAAGGAAATGTGAACAATGGAGGCGAGACAACACCTTTAGAATTGTTTGTTTTTCTCTTCTCTGTGGTGGAAAGGAATTGTGAACAATGGAGGCCGTAACAAACATGTGGGTTCAGGAACTCTGAGTCCCCGAAGAAAAAAAAGAATTTTGGATTTCTGGCTCTGTAATTTCTGCACTCAGGAACGGATAATCCACGCATAGCATTGATTGCTAATTAATTTTGTGAGTAGGGCATTCGATTAGGAGTCGGTGTCAAATTCATAAGCAGCTTGGCAGTAAGAGAAAGCAATGCACATATGCAATGGAGGCGCATCAAGCAATTGTATAAAAGGGAAAAGGAGAAAAAAACGGAGACGGACCTGGGTGGGGAAGTAGCGGATGACGTTGGCCTGGTTGCCGCGCCAGAGCGCGGCGGGGCCCTCCTCGCGGAGGACGCGGGCGAAGGCGTCGGCGATGCCCTTGTAGGGGCGCGTGAGGGTGCCCCGGCGCAGCATCTCGGCCTGGTTCTGGAGCAGCAGCTTGACGCGCTCGACCGGCGCGGCCCCCGTCTTGGCCACCACGGCGGCCGCGCCGCCCATGGCGAAGTCCGCCGCCACGCTCGCCGGTGACGTCGCGGGCCTCATCGGCCTGTCCTGCTTTCGCTCGTCGGGCGCGGCGGACTCGATGGCGGCGGTTGGTGGCTTTGGTGCCTTGGTGGGAAGAGACGGATTTGTTTTCCGCCTCGATCAAGATCAATCTGACGTGGAAAGAGACGGATTGTCGGACGCAACAAATCAATCAGACGCACCTCTAAAAAAACGAACTTCCGTAATGCATCTCGAGAAGCACGACATGAAGTGTCACGGGCATAAATTACGAATTAAGCCTTGATGCATGTACTTTAATCCATATGGATTAGAGTGAATTGGAATGAAACTGAGTTTAATTTCACTCTAATTCACTTCAACACATAATTGAGACGAATACATGCACATCAATCAAGGCCTTATGGGGATAAAATACTAAAGGTGCTAATCTTACGCTAAGAAATTGCCATAATGAATGAACCAATACACGGGAGGAGCTTGCCAAAGACCGCATAAAGAGAGCGGCGGCGGGCGGCAGGCAGCGTGTGGCGGCTTGGCGGGGACTCCAGTGGAGAGGTGGGCCGAGGCGCACAGCTAGTGGCGCTGCAACACTGGGGGACAGAGGATGGAGTGCTTTTCTTCATTATATATTCCAAAAATATATCTTCGAAAAATATTTTCAGTGGCGAGCTGGGCGGCCGGCCAGCTGCTTGGCACACCCGGTGCCGACCGACTGGTTGAGTGCTGCGCGTGGCCACGCGGGCCGGTATCGCGGCGGGGCCGCGGGGGTGCCGCTCGACGAGGCGACGGCCAGCGCGGGAACCGCTGCCGCTGGTGTTTGGGCCTCAAGGCCTAACCGGGGGCGGCGGTCGTTCCCACCTTGCGCAGACCCCCGCAGTCGCACTGGAACCGGAAAGAGTCGGGGTCGGAGGTCGCGTTCGTCGCGGCTTGGGAGAGATGGGGAGAAACCCGTCCCATGAGAGACCCGCTCCGCGAGTCGACAGTCACCGTGCCGCCTGTTCCTGCTCCGTTGGTCGCCCCGCTGCTCCTACTCTACGGCTCGCTCTGCAGTCCACGGTCACCCCGCGATGCTCCTTCTCCTGCTCCATCACGCCGTCCCACTACTTCCTACCACTTCTTCCGCTCTGCGGCCCGCTTTGCCCGATGGCGACCGCTCCCTCGGCCGCCAGCTAGCCACTAAGGCCGCTGCGCAAGGAGAGGCATCAGGCCCTGCCGTGGAAGCCCTCTGGCCTCGTCTCCTGCTACGGCTGTGGCGCCCTGATGCAGACGGCGGAGGAGGCCACACTGATATACGATGCATGTTGCAAGCGTACATTTCAAATATTTTCAGATGTTTTAGAGGTATGTTGCAAGTGTTTCATAAGGATGTTGCACATATTGCAATGGGCTATACACATATGTTTCAAGTGTATGTTCTAAATGTTTTATTTATTTCAGACGTATATTGTATGTGTTTTATTCGGATGTTGCAAAACTAGATTGGGATGTTGCATATATATGCAAGTGTTTCAGGTGTTTCTATACATATGTTGCAAGTGTTTCATCTTGATGTTTACATATGTTTGCAATGGCTATACACGTGTTTTCAAGTTTTTTTTTGGTGTTTTGCAAGTTCTTCAGACATATGTTACAAGTGCTTTAGCTGTTTTGAACGTATGTTTCAAGTGTTTCATCTGGATGTTGCAAAAGTAGATCGGGTGTTGCACATGTTGCAATGCGTGTGAGAAGGGAAGAGGGCGCGGGTGGTCCCTGCATGCGGTCTGGCGGTGCGGGCCCCGCGTGGGGCGCGAAATGTAGGCTTGGGCGGGGATGTGCTGGCCCGAGCGTGGAAAACGGAGTGCAGCGCGGGTGTCCGGGCGCTAGCACTGCCGATATTATAATGAGTGAAATACTCGGTAGATGAGTGTATAGGGAAAAAAATTAAAGACCCATGGTGCATTTCATTCTAGAGACTCTTCAGTCCAACGCCCGGCTCGTTTGAGCTGGTTTGACTTATAAGCCATGACTGAAAGTATTGTTGGCTGGTTTGGTGTGAGAGAAAAATACTGTTCGTTGACTGATAAGCCATGACTTATAAGCCAAATACGACCAAGTGAACAGACTACAAAACTATGAGGATAGAATCACAAAATTTAAAAAGTAGAGGTAAAATCACAATTAGACTCTGGAGTAGGGGCAGAAACAATAAATTCCTTTCATTATATTTTTGTAATTGACACATTCATCACATGAATTATGTGAAGTCTGAATCAAAACCATATTTAGCCTTATTGAAAAGGAATAAAGATTTCATGAGTATAAGGAGCAGAGCATGAAAGATTTCTTAAGGTTTTGGATGAAATCCAACGAAGACTACTCTTACTTGACTTCATCATGTGCTCCACTTGTAGATGCTATCTGCATAATTATTAAAGATGGAGGCTATATATACACCAACAGGTCATTTGGTTGTTGTTGGAACTGAGGGACATTTCTAGTGAGTCGAGGATCATCTCTAGTGCTCTAGCTACCAAAATTGCTTAAGAAAAATATTAGATGATTAGCGTAGCGCTTTTATGAAGTGCTTAGGCTAGTTAGACCACCCAGTTGACGCTCTACTCAAGGCTCAGGCTTAGTGTTTAGTGATGTTTGCATACCTCTTGTAACTCGATGCTTATGCACACCATTTTGTAATTGGTGCTATCGACACTCTAATCATTATAAATATAATGTAAACAACATGTAATGTGCGTGTTTAATACTTTAGTTTTAATGCATATAACATTATTACTAACCATTTGATGACTTCAAAATGGTGAAATATTGGACCATGTTATGTAAAATTTGATAGTGTGTTTACATAAAACTGGTGGGATAATATAAAATAAAATATGGTTGAAATTTTTATAATTTCAAATGTATTTTAAGAAACGGTTTATTTTAAACAAAGATGACCATTGACATTTGCAGGGTCTCTAAAAATGCATATACATGGGTGGTTGGTTTAAGATAACCATATCTGAAAATCAATTTCAAAAGAACGGTTGGAAGCCCGCCTCTATAAATTAAAAGGCCACGGCCTTGGCTCGTTGAAATTTGGCTGATGCTGATGTTGATGCTAATTTGTTATGAGAGAAAACACTGTTACTCCGCTGAAAAAGTACGGCTGATAAGTTCAAGCGAACATGGCCCACGTCTTTATAATTGATGGTGTAGCGTCAGTTTTGAAAATCATCATCCATATAAACCGTTTTTGACCGTCGTGAAAATCATTTCGCAACAGTGAACGCTGCAGTGTGCGTTGCAGCAAAACTGAAGAGGGCGTTGCTCGGAGCCGCAGTGGAAAAGGCATGTCTGACGACAAGGACTGCATGCTAGCTGTAAGTGCGAAATGTGGTGTGAGCCTAGCTCGCAGCGCCGCTTCGGTGGGAAAAGGCCAAAAGGCAAAGGGTGAGCGGATCGTATGCAAACTGCAACCATTGCTGTGGAGAGGAGACGATGGGCCTTCAACGTACGTGCATGAAGACAGCAATAGCAAGCTGATGCGGCTGCTAGCTTGTACGGAGTATGAAGCTATGAAGCACATATGGATATGGAGCAAGCAGCAGCTAGCTGGGTTAAAGCTGCAAAACTAAGTGTCAACGTGGTTGCTAATTGCTAGCCACCAGCTATACAATGATCGAATGTTGTTTAATTTGATGAAGAACCATTTCATCACTTTAGGAATAAACTCTGTCGTCTTTATCTTAAAAAAGGAATAAACTCTTGGATTGTATATCAGCGTGATCGGCTGGGGCTGGCTCACATGGATACTATTCACGCGAACCAACCAGCAGTACTTCTCTCTTACGTAAACGAACCAACAGCGATACGAACCAGCCAACTAAACAGGCGGGTTCGTGGTTTTGAACGAGTTACCTATATATGGTAAAACGCAATTTGGACCACTAGTTATAAATAGTACTTCCTCCGTCCGTAAAAAAAAATACAATTATAGGATCCGTGTCAGTCAAACTGACTCAAGTTTGATCAAGTTTATAGCAATAGACTTAGCATTTATGTGTTCAAATAAATTTATTATAAAAATATATTCTAAAACTATTCCAATGGTACTTATTTTCAGCCCGTTCGCTGGTTGGTTTCTAGGCTGATAAGCCCGGCTTATGCTGGTTTGTTGTGAGAGAAAAACACCGTTGGCTGGCTGATAAGTCCTGGCTGAAACCAATAAGCGAACATGTTGTTTGTATCATGAATGCTAATACTTTTTTATATAAATTTAGTCAAGTTTAAACTGTTTAATTCCTCGAAAAATGAGAATTGCATTTTTTTAATGGAGGGAGCATGCAGTAGTAATATATAAGTGAAGCATGGTTGACAACATTCAAAGATTTTGGATTATTAGCTATTTTTCACTTTGTCTGGTTGTGACTAGTATTTTCCAAGTGCTTAGCTTGAAATTCTCCTAATTACAGTTTCGAGCAAACGGCTAATTTAATCATGGTACATTTGATAACTAAAAAACTGATTAAGGCCCCTGTCGGTGTTTTGGACCGGCGAGTCCTCAACCCACTAGTGAAAATGTACTGCGTGCCCCTAATCCCGATGGTGATGTAAAGAGACACAAGATTTATACTAGTTCAGGCGATAGATGCCCTACGTCTAGTCTGGGAGATTGATCTTGTATTCCTTGCACCGAAGTGCTTGTAGTAGGGAGTTACAAGCAGGACGAGAGAGGGAGCTTGTCCCAGGTCTCTGCGTGGAGCGGTGTGGATTGCTTGAGATGTTGATCTCAGGCGGCGGGGAAGCGTGCATGTTACTGAGTGTTGCTTGCGCGTGAGTGAGTGAGTTTGTCTATCCGTCTGTGCGTGTGCCCGTGTCTAGAAATGGCCCCGGTCACTCCCTTTTATAGTCGAAGGGGGGACCGGGGTGATACATGTGTTCGCTACGCAGCGTCCTGTAAGCGGAGGTGGCGTGTCCGAGCCCTGTAGCTTGCTACTATGGTGGTATGGTCGATGGAGCGGCCCTGTCCTTGATGTGCTGGAGCAACGCGCCGGTCACATCTGATCCTATGCGACGTGGGAGCTCCAGTGATAGCTTGACGCAGGGCATGGCGGACGATGTGCCGGTCGCTGTGTGCTAGTAGTGTAAAAAGTCGAGGCTCAGTTGGTGCCGAGGCTGAGCCATCGTGGGGGGCTCAGCGGGCGCGAATCCCGAGGCTGCCGAGACCCTAAAGTGGATTGCCGAGGCTTGGAGGGAACAGTTGGTCCTGTACACTGATTCCGAGGCTATAGTGACCCGGACTTGACTCCCCACGCCGCGTAGTTCCTGGAGCAGGGGTTAGGTAGCATAGTGCGGTGCGGGCGTCAGTCATGGGCACAGTACCGTGCACAGCGGCCGGTAACCCCTGCCCCGTCCTGTCCTGGACGACATGGTGTTGATGCGACTTCTCGTCTCATCGGCCACTCTGCTATGTCGAGCCATCGTTCGGCTGATGTCGCGGGAGTGGTTGGTCGCATTAATTGGACATGACGTTCTGTCAGGGAGATCGGTCGAGGCGGAGGCGACGGGGTTGTTGCCGAGCCGGCCTCGAGCGAGTTGGAGATTCGGTAGGCCATCCGAGGCCTTTTGTACGGGGCCTCGAGCGAGGCGGAGATTCAGTAGGCCGTCCGAGGCCTTTCGTGCGGGGCCTTGAGCGAGGCGGAGATTCGGTAGGCCGTTCGAGGCCTTTCGTGCGGGGTCTCGAGTGAGGCGGAGATTCGGTACGCCGTCCGAGGCCTTTCATGCGAGGTCTCGAGCAAGGCGAAGATTCGGTAGGCCATCTGAGGCCTTTCGTGCGTGGCCTCGAATAAGGCGGAGATTCGGTAGCCTCGGACAAGGCCGGGGGTTAGCCAATAGTTGTCTCTTGGCTTTGATTTTGACAGGGTCTAAGCGATTTTTTCGGTTTTTGCTTAGGGGACCCCTTTTTATGGTACCCGACAGTAGCCCCCGAGCCTCAGGGAGAGTGTGAGTGCTCTCCCTGAGGTTTTGACAAGACTCGGCTCGTGGCAGCTTCTAGCGGGATGGTGTTTCGTACTCGAGGCCTCGGTGGGTGCGTGTGAGCGCATCCGCCGGGTGTAGCCCCCGAGGCCCTGGAGGAGTGGATTTATTCCTCCAGGGGCTTTTCTTACGTCATGCGAGGGGTTTTATTGCGTTTGCCGAGCCCATGAGTACGAGTTCAGGTCGCTGGGTCTTTGTCGGGTACCACAGAAAGGTGTCCCCTAAGCAAAAACCTAAAAAATCGCTTAGACCTCGTCAGAATCAAAGCCGAGAGACAACTATTGGCTAACCCCCGGCCTTGTCCGAGGCCACCAACTCTCCGCCTTGCTCGAGGCCTCGCACGAAAGGCCTCGAACGGCCTACCGAATCTCCGCCTCGCTTGAGGCCTCGCACGAGGGGCCTTGGACGGTCTACCGATTTTTCGCCTCGCTCGAGGCCTCGCACGAAAGGCCTTAGACAGGGAACCGATTCTCCGTCTCGCCCGAGGCCCCACGCGTACAGCCTCGGACGAGATGTCGATTCTCCGTCTCGTTCGAAGCTGGCTCGGCAATAACCCCATCGCCTCTGCCTCGACCAATCTCCACAACAGAGCGTCGTGTCTAATTAATGCGACCAACCACTCTCGCAACATCAGACGGACGACGGCTCAACATAGCAGAGCAGCCAATGAGATAGGAAGTCGCATCAGCACCATACCGTCCGAGACAGGACAGGACAGGGCAGGGGTTACCGGCCGCTGTGCTTGGTACTGTGCCTACGACTGGCGCCCGTACTGCACTATGCTACCTAACCCCTGCTCTAGGAATAACGCGGCGTGTGGAGTCAAGTCCAGGTTACTATAGCCTTGGAATCAATGTACAGGACCAACTGCTCCCTCCATGCCTCGGTAATCTACTTCAGGGTCTCGGCAACCTCGGGATTCACGCCCGCCGAGCCCCCCCCACGATGGCTCGGCCTCGGCACCAACTAAGCCTTGGTTCTTCACGTGGTCAACACACAGCGACCAACACGTCGTCTGCCAGGCCCTGCGTCAAGCTATCACTAGAGCTCCCACGTCGCACAGGATCGGATGTGACCGACACGTTGCTCCAGCACTTCAAGGGCAGGACCACTCCATCAACCATGCCGCCATAGTAATAGGCTACAAGGCTCGGGCATGCTGCCTCTGTTCGCACGACACCACGTAGCTAACACATGTATCACCTCTGTCCCCCCCTTAAACTATAAAAGGGAGGGACCGGGGCCATTTCTGAGAGAGACCCAAGCGCACGAGATAGACGAACACGTATAGGAGGATAGACTTACTCTCACGCTCGCACACACCCAGGCATAGATGGGTTCACGAGGTAGACGAACACATGCTTGACACTCTGTAATGTGCACGCTTCCCCGCCGCCTGAGATCAACATCTCAAGCAATCCACGCCGCTCCATGCAGAGACCTAGGACTAGCTCCCTCTCTCGCCCTGCTTGTAACCCCCTGCTATGAGCATTTCGGTGCAAGGAATACAAGATCGATCTCTCAGACTGGACATAGGGCACCTATTGCCCGAACCAGTATAAACCTTGTGCCTCTTTGCATCACCATCCAGGATTAGGGGCACACAACACATTTTTACTAGTTGGTTGAGGGCCCGCCGGTCCAAAACATCGACAGTTGGCGTGCCAAGTAGGGGCACTACTGCGTGTCATCTTCGTCATCCCAACAAGTTCCGGATGGTAGACCCCCGTGCGACCACTACGTCTAGGCACGATAATCTGGTTCGGGAGCCTAGAGTTCATATCTCTAGGACATGAGTACGATATGGTACTCCTCTCACCCAGAATCCCACTGACCGTCGACGACGTCGTGCCCCAGCAGCCTGGGCGTAGGCGGCGCCTAGGCCGCCGCTCTCATCACGCTCGCCAAGCATGGCATGGGCAAGACCACCCCGACATCGCGCAAGCTCAGGGCGACACACCGCGCTCCACCGGTATCCCATGCCCAGCTGTTGGCATAAGGTCCCTGGTAGGGGACCTGTCTAGCCTGAGCCTAGACAAGGGAAAAACGCCGGTGGCGCACGGCGACGCCCCGTCATCAAGCTCTGCCCCGCCACCTCCTGAGGAGTCGACTTCGGTGGAGCAAAGCCTGACGATGGCACCATCCCCATACCCCTTCGGGTTGAGAAATACCGCCGCCACCTATGCTTCCACCTATGCTTCCACTCACACGGAGCCCTCAGGACGCCACCAACGCTTCGCCCTTGACTTCAACACCATGACTTCGACCCACACCCACGCTGACTCCTTAGAGGAGGATGAGGCATGGGCCGGAGCGGACTTCTCTGGACTTCGCGACCCTGAAGCCATGCGCCGCTTCCTAGCCGTGAGCGACTACTGCTTTGGCTACTCTGACTCTGAGGACGAAGGCACTTATGATCCCACTCGTGAGTGCTTCCACGTCGGACTCAGGATGCCAAGCACAGGCGATGAGGATGAGGGGGTAGGCAACCATTCCCCGCTTTGCCAGGGGGCAGGTGACGCCACACCTCCACGCGTTGTCCCACCGGCAGCGTGGAATGGGAACCCTACCCCTGGACAACTTTGACGCCTAGACCTAGAATAGCTCTGAGAGCTTCAGGCCAAGGTTGAACAAGACCGACTTCTCCTACAATAGCTTCGAGACACTCTCGAGCAAGAGCAGCAAGGTCGCGGTGATGGCGGAGGAGCCCAACGGAGGGCCTGCGACATCCACCACCACATCAATGACGACGAAGGGGGTGAGCAACCCCCAATCTTCAATCGTGCTAGCCAGAACATCACGGCTATGGCGATGCTAGTCCAAATGATGCCCGAGCCATCTACCATAGAGGGGCGACGGGTCCACGGCGAGCTCCGAGATCTCCTCGAGACTACCGTGGTGCAGCAGGCTGAGAGTTCCACCTCTCGACAGCGCGAAGGTGCCTCGGACCTTCCCATGGCACTGCCTTGGTAGGATAGGGAGGCCTCGGTTCGTCCCAAGCCCACTCGGGCACCGACAATCAATAGGGTCCCCTTGCTGCATGACCGCCTTGGCAACCGACGCGAGGCGTAGGGCGAGCACGAGGTGGTCAGCAGGCGATGGCGCCACGACAATGAGGGGCCCACCCGGGGCTACCATTCGCACCGAGGTGGCTGCTACGATAGTGGGGAAGACTGTAGTCCTTCCCCTGAGCCGCCTGGTCCTTGAGTCTTTAGCAGAGCCATCCGCACTGCTCATTTTCTGGCCCGGTTTCGGCAATCGGCCAACCTCACAAAGTACAACGGTGAAACCAATCCTAAACTTTGGCTGGCCGATTATCGCCTGGCTTGTCAGCTAGGTGGCGTGGACGATGACCTGCTCATCATTCGCAACCTCCCGTTGTTCCTGTCAGACTCGGCGCGAGCCTGGCTTGAACATCTCCCTCCCTCATAGATCCACGACTGGCGCGACTTGGTAAGGATCTTCATCGGAAACTTTTAGGGCACATACGTGCGCCCTAGGAACTGCTAGGACCTCAAAAGTTGTCGCCAAGGCCCGAACGAGTCTCTCCGAGACTTCATCCGGCGCTTCTCCAAGAAATGCACTGAGTTGCCAAGCGTTGGCGACTCAGAAATCGTCCAGGCTTTCCTCTCTGGCACTACCTACTGAGACCTGGTCCAAGAGTTGGGTCGAAACATGCCAACCTCAGTGGCCGCACTCCTCGACATCGCCACCAACTTCGCCTTGGGCAAAGAGGCCGTTGGGGTCATCTTCCCCGACAACGACGCCAAGGGGAAGCAGAGGGACGAGGCCCTCAGGGCCTCAGCTCCCTACCTCCCCAAGAAAAAGAAGAAGGGTCGCCAGGGAAAGCAAGAGGTCCTCGAGGTCGGCCTAGTCACGTCCATAGAACGCAAGAATCCCCAAGGCCCTAGAGGCCCTGGGCTCTTCGACAACATGCTTAAGAAACCCTGCCCTTACCTCTAGGGCCTGGTGAAGCATGCCCTCGAGGAGTGCACCATGCTCCGGTGTTACTACGCCAAGCTTAGGCTCCCCAATGATGATGCCAAGAGGAGGGGTGCCGGCGATAGGGACGACGATAAGGACGATGGGTTCCCCGAGGTGCACAACACCTTCATGATCTTCGGCGGGCCTTTAGCGTGCCTCACAGCACGCCAACAGAAGAGGGAGTGCCAGGAGGTCTTCTCGGTGAAGGTGGCCGCTCCCTGGTACCTTAACTGGTCTCAGGAGGCAATCACCTTCGATCGGGATGACCATCCTAATTATGTCCCGAACCCCGGGCGGTACCCACTTGTCGTCAACCCCATCATCAGCAACATCTGGCTCACTAAGGTATTGATGGACGGAGACAGTGGCCTCAACATCCTCTATGCCAACACCCTAGAGCTCCTAGAGCTTGACCAGTCGCAGCTCCGGGGTGACGCCGCGCCTTTCCACGACATTGTGCCGGGGAAACGCACGCGCCCCCTCGGGCACATCGACCTACCCATCTGCTTCGGTACTCCCTCCAACTACCGCAAGAAGGTCCTCACCTTCGAGGTGGTTGGGTTCAAGGGAACCTACCATGCCATCCTGGGGCGGCCATGCTACGTCAAGTTCATGGCGGTCCCCAACTACATGTACCTCAAGCTCAAGATGCCAGGCCCCAACGGCATCATCACTATCGAGTCCACGTACGAGCATGCATACGACTATGACATCGAGTGCATCGAGTATGCCAAGGCTATCATAGAGGTCGAGACCCTCATCGTCAACCTCAACCGACTCGGTAGCGAGGTGCCCGACTCCAAGCATCACGTCGGGACTTTCGAGCCCGCAGAGGCCGTCAAGCTCATCCTGGTCGACCCCACCTACCTCGATGACCAGGCGCTGAGGATTAGTGCCACCCTCGACATCAAATAAGAAACCGTGCTCATCGACTTTCTTCGCGTGAATGCTGATATGTTCGCATGGAGTCCCTCAAACATGCCGGTCATACCGAGGGAGGTCACCGAGCATGCCTTGGACATTTGGGCCAGCTCTAGGCCGGTGAAGCAGTGCCTGCGCCGGTTCGACGAGGAAAAGCGTAGAGCCATCGGTGAGAAGATACAGAAGCTTTTGGTGGCTGGATTCATCAAAGAAGTGTCCCATCCGGAGTGGTTAGCTAATCCTGTATTAGTTAAGAAGAAAAATGGGAAGTGGAGAATGTGTGTAGACTACACTGGTCTAAACAAAGCATGTCCAAAAGTCCCTTTCCCATTACCCTGAATCGACCAAATCATCGAGTCCACTGCGAGATGTGAAACCCTATCCTTCCTTGATGCGTATTCTGGTTACCATCAGATCAAGATGAAAGAGTCCGACTGGCTCATGACTTCTTTCATCACACCATTTGGCATGTACTGCTATGTGACTATGCCATTCGGCCTTAGAAATGCAGGGGCCACATACCAGCGGTGCATGACCCATGTCTTTGGCGAGCACATTGGGTGGACCGTCGAGGCCTATGTGGACGACATCATGGTCAAGTCTAGGAAGGCCAGTGATCTCATCAGCGACTTAGAAATAGCCTTCAAATGCCTCAGGGAAAAGGGCATCAAGCTCAACCCCAAAAAGTGTGTCTTCGAGGTCCCCCGAGGCATGCTTTTAGGATTTATAGTCTCAGAACGTGGCATCAAAGCCAACCCGGAGAAGGTCTTGGCCGTGACCAACATGGGGCTGATCTGAGACCTTAAGAGAGTATAGAGGGTTATGGGATGCCTTGTGGCCCTGAGCCACTTCATCTCGCGCCTTGGCAAAAAAGGCTTGCCTCTATACCGCCTCTTGAGAAAATCAGAACGCTTTTCTTGGACCCTCGAGGCCGAAGAAGCCCTCGCCAAACTCAAGGCATTGCTCACCAATCCTCCCATCCTGGTACCGCCAACCAAGGGCGTGGCCCTCTTACTCTACGTCGCCGCAACGACCCAAGTGGTCAGCGTGGCCGTGGTGGTCGAAAGGCAGGAAGAGGGGCACGCTCTACCCATCCAACAACCTGTTTACTTCATCAGCGAAATGCTTTCCGAGATCAAAACACGCTACCCCCACATCCAGAAACTGATCTACGCCGTGGTCTTGGCTCGACGCAAGATACGTCGCTACTTTGAGTCCCACCAGGTGACCGTGGTATTGTCTTTCCCCCTGGGAGAGATAATCCATAATCGGGAGGCCTCGGGTAGGATAGCCAAGTGGGCCGTCGAACTCATGGGGGAGGCTCTGTCCTTTGCGCCTCGAAAAGCAATTAAATCTCATGTCTTGGCCGATTTCGTGGCAGAGTGGACTGACACCCAACTGCCACCTGCTCAAGTCCAGGCGGAATGCTAGACCATGTACTTCGACGGGTCCCTGATGAAGACCGGGGCGGGCACGGGTCTTCTCTTCATCTCACCCCTCGGAGTACACATGCGCTACATGATTTGGCTCCACTTTGTCGCCTCCAACAACGCAGTCAAGTACGAAGCCCTCGTTAATGGCTTGTAGATCGCCATCGAACTTGGAGTACGGCGTCTCGACGTACAGGGCGATTCACAGCTCGTTGTCGATCAAGTGATGAAGGAGTCGAACTGCCATGACCCCAAAATGGAGGCGTACTGCAAGCTGGTACGTTGCCTTGAAGTCAAGTTCGACGGTCTCGAACTCAACCACATCGCGCGTAAATTCAACGAGGCCGCAGACGAACTGGCAAAGATGGCGTTGGCATGGGCCCTGGTCCCCTCGAACGTCTTCGCCAGAGACCTCCACAAACCTTACGTCAACTGTGTCTCGGTGGCAGAAGAGGGCCCAGCGGTCGAGCCCCCCGCAGGGCTCGTGGCCCCCTCTATCGTTGAGACTCCTTCGGCCGAGCCCGAGGTCATGGAAGTCAACACGGAGCCTCCCGAGGCCAACCAGGGCACGGACTGGTGAGTCCCATTCCTTGACTGCCTCGTCTGAGGAGAGCTTCCCACTGATAGGACCGAAGCCCAATGGCTTGCTCGGTGAGCCAAGACTTACGTTCTCAATGACGATGAATTGTACAGGCGAAGCCCATCTGGCGTCCTCCAATGATGCATCACTACCGAGGCAGGTCGAGCCCTACTTTGGGGCTTGCACGCGGGAGCCTGCGGGCACCATGTAGCGCCTTGGATGCTCATTGGAAACGCTTTTCACTAAGGGTTCTACTGGCCAACGGCTATTGCTAACGCCATCAAGCTAGTATGCTCCTGCGAGGGATGCCAGTACTACGCGCGGCAGACGCATCTCCTGGCCCAAGCTCTCCAAACCATCCCCATCACATGGCCGTTTGCCGTGTGGAGGCTCGACATGGTTGGGCCTCTACAGAAGGCCCCCAGGGGCTTCACCCATCTGCTAGTAGCAATCGATAAGTTCTCCAAGTGGATCGAGGATCGTCCAATCAATCAAATCAAGTCTGAGCAAGCGGTGCTGTTCTTCACCGATATCATCCATAGGTTCGAGGTTCCAAACACCATCATCACCGACAACGGGACGCAGTTCACTAGCCACAAGTTCCTGACATTCTGCGGCGACCACTACATTCGTGTTGCCTGGTCGGCCGTAGGACATCCTAGGACAAATGGCCAAGTAGAGCGTGCCAATGGCAAGATCCTACAAGGCCTTAAGCCAAGAATATACAACCGGTTGAAGAAATTTCGCAAGAAATGGCTTGCCGAACTCCCATCGGTCATCTGGAGCATGAGGAACACCCCTAGCCGAGCCACGGGGTTCACACCGTTCTTCCTGGTCTATGGAGCTGAGGCCATCCTCCCCACTGACTTGGAATACGGTTCCCCGAGGCTACAGGCCTACAACAAGCAAAGTAACCGCACCGCCCGCGAGGACGCCCTCGACCAACTGGAGGAAGCCCGAGATGTTGCGCTGCTACATTCAGCCAAGTACCAGCAAGCCCTATGATGCTATCAAGCCTGGCGCATTCAAAGCCAAGACCTAAAAGTGGGTGACTTGGTGCTGAGGCTAAGGCAGAGCAACAAGGGCCGCCACAAGCTGACCCTGCCATGGGAAGGACCGTACATCGTCGTCCAAGTGCTGAAGCCCGAGACCTACAAGCTAGCCAACGAGAAGGGCAAAATCCTCACCAACGCTTGGAACATAGAACAACTACATCGCTTTTACCCTTAAATTTCCAAGCATTGTATATATTGTTTCTCGAAATACAATTAAGAAATATTCTTTAGTTGTTCTAATCTTTCGAGAAACCCTCGGGCCCATCAAGGGCCTCAGCGATACGATAACTCCATTAGGGAGACATGGCTCTGCCTCTACAGAACTGAGCCTCCCTTAGGGGCTAGAAGGGGGGACTCCCCCTAGGTCCCACGCACCATTTTTAGTCATTTTTTGAAAAAATTTCTACACCAAACTCTCTATCATGCTTTGACAAATCAATTGTAAAAGACCTAAGGACCGAAAGTCTGTCTCAGGGCCAAAAGGATGGCCAAGTCGCGAGACGGCCTACGCCTCTGGGCTATGGCACTCCCTCACCACCTTTTCGCCCTAGGGACAGCTTAGGCTCTGAGGAAGTTGTTTGCAAGTGATATGCTCAGAAACAAGACAGAGGGCAGAGGCTCAGAAATACAATAAAAAACGATTAAGAAGCGTAGACGCATAAGTACTTTAAAAAGGCCTCGACGGCCACCAGCGTTATGATATAGTAACGTAATCCCTAATTTATTTGCATGGCCTCTTGGGCCCAGGTCAGGGCTTAGGGTCTCCAACATTGATGGATGGTGGGGGAGGGACCACCTCCTCTTCAAACAGCTTGGCCAGCATCGTGCCGGGGCCCTTAGCTGCCTCCATTAGCTTCACGACCTCCTCATCGGCCTCCTCGTCGTCCTCTGGCTAGATGTAGCCATCACTGATGGCCTCAAGGTTGATGCTAGCATAGTGCGAGGAGATGACGGCCAGGGCGCGCTTGACGCCCGCGTGCAGCTCCCCCCGAAGTCGCTCGTGCACTTGGCCACTCAACGCGACCAAGCGGCTCTTAAGGGAGCTACCCGACTAGGCCCCCTCAACCTCTAGGGCCTCGCACATGGTATGGGCGGCACTCTGCAGTGCGTTGTGCTCCCCGATCTCGGCCTCGAGCACCGCCTGCACTACGACAGAGGCCTCGGCTACCTGGGTGACCTCCTTCTCCAACTCTGCACCAAAACAAATAGAATGGGGTTAAGCGCAAAGGAAAATGAGCCAAATAGGGGCAGAGGCCTATGGGACTCACCCTTGGCTTTCTCTTCCTAGCACTGGGCCTTGACCTGAGAGGCCTCGGCTTTCTCTTTCCAGCCCTGGGCCTAGACCCGAGAGGCCTCAGTTTTCCCCTTCCAGCCCTAGACCTCAACCCGAGAGGCCTCGGCCGCACTGGAAGCCTCTTTCTCCAGCTCTGCATCACACCAGGGAGTTATGGGTCAAACACAAGAAAAACAAATAAAACATGGGGAATGGGACTCACCCTCGACCTTTCCCTTATAGACCACAGCCTCGGTCTAGGAGGCCTCGGCCACCTTGAGGGCCTCTGCCAGGGCACCCTTCATCAACAGGTGCACACCCTGCTCCATCCCCAGCTGCCTAGCGAGGGCCTTGGCAGAGGCTGTTGCTTCTTCAGCCTAAGACCTAAAGGCGTCCTAATCACCGGCCACCTAGGTCAGCTCCTCCTCTAGCTCCTTGACCCGTGGCCACCTCGGCCTTCATATCAGCACAGCGAAGGCGGAGGTCCTCCACCTCCACGCTCTGCGTCGATAGAAGCTCATTGGCATCAGTGAGCAAGCCCTTCTGCCGCTGGAGCTAGTCCTAGATGTCTCTCTCCCATCGAAGGAACAATGACTTCCCGAGGGACCGGGTCTCGAGCTCCTAGATAGGCAAAACAGGGGTCATTCACTACGAGAAAACTCGGAAAAAGACGACACCACATGAGAAAAGAAGGCACGAACCTGGGCAACCCTGAGCAGATCATCGGCCATGATGGACAACGCTGTCCACAATGACCGCTTTGCTAGCTAGCGGTATTGCTCGAAGGTGTCCCAGCACCCCCCTCGGCCACGTCCTTGAGGGCGAACAGAGGCTCCACCTCAGGGTTGTCCCGGCTCTGCCATAGGACATGCGGGTGATCCCACCCATGGGGCTCGGGTCGTACCCACATGAGGGCCGAGCTTCCCATGCTAGAGGTTAGAGCCGGCTGCTCCATAGTGCCGACTGCCTCAGCATCGACCACCTCCTTTGGCCGGGAGGTATCGTCGGAGGAAATCGAATGGACCTCCACTTCCCGGGCGCTCGCCTGCAACGGTGGTGGACCTTGGACTGGCGGCAGTACTGAGGCTTGCTCCGCCTCTGCCTCCACTTCCTGGGCCGCCAGCTTCGCCGCGCTCACACCAACTCCTGCCACCCCGGCCTCGGTGGTCTCAGGGGCTTCGGCCCCTGCCACTTTGGCCTCGGTGGTCCTAGGCGCCCTGGCCTCCGTCACCTCAGCCTCAGAAGTCTGGGGGCCTCGGTCTCGCTCTCGGTGGCCTCGGCAACTGAGGGCACCTCGGCCCCATCTGACTCGCGGGCCTCGGCCTCGCGGGGTACAGGCATTTCCTGCCTCGCTTGCTTTGTGGCCGCCTAGGTAACCTCCCCCTGGGTGACAAGCTCCTTCGGGTCAGCCCTCACCGACGCCCCACCACGTTGTACGGTGGCCTGCGCCTCCACCACCTGTTGAGCGGTGGAGCCCATGCTCACCTTGAGCAACTTACGCGCTAGGGCAGGCACCTCCGCCTTATGCTTCCGGCTGAAGGCAAAACACCCACTTGGTCAGCATATGTCCATAAAGCGAGCGGGAAACGATACGAACTCCACTAAAAAAACACTCACCTTGAGCGGGGGTGCAACCGCTTTGGCACTGCGACCCGCCTCTGCAATAGCGGTGGCACGACCTCCGTATCCGCTGGTGCTGGCCGGCCCTCACTGAACTCTGACACACCCTCGATCCTCTACAGGGGCAGTTGCATTGCCCCCACCACCACCTGCTCCACCTCTACCGTCGAGCCCACCGGGCTGATGGCGTGTTTTCCTAACGCCCGTGCCTTGGGCATGTCGGCCTTGGCCTCGGGGCGGGCAGTCGCCAGCCCCAAGGCGTCCTCTCCTCCTCCTCCTAGAAGCGCTGGGCTGCTCGCCGATGCCCCAAGTGCTGTCTCCCCGATGTTAGGGAGGTGGTCTAGGGGACCTCGCCCCATCTCGCACTCATCGTCATTGCCCAAAGAGTCCGACGACAACGACGACGATGGAGATGCCTCCACCGGGAGACCATCCTGCCTCTGTTGTTGGTGGCACTTCTCTAGTCCCTCGCACTCAAGGATCTTCCTTGTGCACTTTGCCACCTCGGCATCCTTTCGCTTCTTCTGCGCCTTGGTGTGCGCCCGGTTCACCGCCCGCCGCTCTGCATCCTCGAGAATAGGCAGCGGGGAGGCTCGCATGTCTCTCATCCCCTGTAGGAACACTGGTCCAAAACACAAATAAGGGACCAAAAAACAGTGAGGAACAAGGAGGCCTCGGGGGCCGCAGCAGCATGTGACTTACCAAAGAAAGGTACCCCTGCGATGGGCGCATCACGAACAGGGTCAGACCACCGATCTTTAGCCACCCCTCTACCGTCTCTCTCACCCAACGAAGAATCTCCTTGTCGGAGAGGTCGGAGGCAGACATCCGGGTGCCCTTGATCGGCTCATCCGGTCTCATCTCAAACAGGCACCGCCGCTGAGCCATCAGCGGCAGCACCCTCTAGCAGTGGAAGGCCGCCACAACCATAGCCGCCGTAAGGCCATGGCTGCGTAGCCTCTCCAGTCCCTCCAGGAGCGGTTGCAACTTGGGCTGATCCTCCTTTGGGATGCCATACCTCTACTTCTCTGGTTGGCTCTCCACGACCCGCCCGGTGTAGGGGGGAAGTCCGCCATCGTCGTTGCGGAGGTAGAACCAGCTAGTGTACCAGCGGCGATTGGTTGATGCGAGCTGGGCTAGGATGTAAAGGTGCTGCTGGTCTTGGTGCACTTGGAGAGTGCAGCCGCCGGCCCTCACCGCCTTCCTTGTGCCCGGTGTGCCTGTTGGCTTGGTGGTATGCCCCGCCTAGAAAAGGTGGAGCCACAGCTCCCAATGGGGGGGCAATCCCTAAGTACCCCTCACAGACGGCGACGAAGATGGCCGCTTGCGTGATGGAGTTGGGGTTGAAGTTATGAAGCTCCACGCCGTAGTAGTGCGGGAGCGCCCACCTGAACCGGTCCACCGGCAGGCCGAGACCATGCTCGTGAAAGGACATGAAGCTCACAACATAGCCATCGTGTGGCCTCGGCTCCGGCTCGCTTAACGGAGCAATCCACTCTGGCCTGTTGGGGTCGGTAATCGGACAGAGAAGGCCATCATCGATGAGCGACTGGAGCATCTCCACAGATACGTTAGACTAGCCCCAAGCATCCTCCTCAATGATGATAGTGCTGGCCATGAGTGCGGTGGAGGATGCGACTACAGTGGTAAGCCTCTCTCTCTACCTCGCCCTTCTCCCTTCTTCTCCCCGGTGCTCTCTATTCCTAGCAATGGCTCAAGGGCAGCAAAGGCGAATGCAGGCAAGGTAAGGAGGGGAGGGGCAAGGCTTGTCATGTATTTATGTAGGAAGGAGGCAAAATGGGCAAGCAACGAAATTAGGGAAGTTTCCCTCAGATCCGGCACAGTTAATCTAGATCCAATTTACCGCCCACGCACCCACCTTTTCCTTATTAATCGTGTGAGCAGTTATGTCCCCTCCACTGATAGAGCATCACGTCTGACCACAGCAGCGGCAGGTGCCGTTCCGCCACCCCAAGAAAATCACCTCAAAAGGCGCACCTACTGTTGTCAAGCCAATGGGGGGGGGAATATCCCCCACCCGATTCCTTTCAAACGAAGGAACTAGGCACCGATCCTGTTACAGTCCAGGGGTTCGAAGGCTAGGCCCCCGAGGGTTTCGACAGTCGCCCCAAAGCAATAGAGCCAGGGACGACTATGGGCGAGCCTATATGGGGCCGAGGCCTAAGCAAGCGAAATGCTTGGGATGCCCTAAGTCGTGTTTGAGACCAGCAGGGAGGTCTCCGAATGGGATCCCACCGTAGGGAGGCACTGAGCTACCGGGGCCCATTGAACGGCCCCGGCACCCACTAGAGAAGCCCTCTGGTACTCTTGGAGTGCGTCTCTGGACTGCTAGCTAACCCCTATCGAATGGGGCACGGGCCTCCACTCGGACTTACCTGATAACAGCTCACCGGAAGTGTCACCGCTCGCGCCCACTGAGGGTAGCCTGGCATATTCCACCCCTCCTTCTGAACAAAAAGGATGTGCGAGGGTTGCACAAAAAGTCAGGGAAACCCCTGATGGCACTCTTGCTCCATGCAGAGGCTAGGGAGCTCTTCCTGTAAACTTACTGAGACCCAGCGACCTAGGCTCGCACGTGAGGGCTTGGCAAACAACCCCTCCTTCTGAACGAAAAGGATGTGCGAGGGTCGCACAAAAAGCCAGGGGAACCCCTGACGGCACTCTCACTCTATGCAAAGGCTAGTGGGCTCTTCCTGCAAACTTGCCGAGACCCAGGGACCCAGGCTCACACATGAGGGCTCGGCAAACAACCCCTCCTTCCAAACGAAAAGGATGCACGAGGGTCACACAAAAAGCCAGGGGAACCCCTGATGGCCCTCTTGCTCTGTGCAAAGGCTAGGGGGCTCTTCCTACAAACTTACCAAGACCCAGTGACCCAGGCTCGCATGCAAGGGCTTGGTAAACAACCCCTCCGTCCAAATGAAAAGGACATGAGAGGGTCACACGAAAAGCTAGGGGAACCCCTGATCACCCTCTCGCTCCGTGCAGAGGCTCGAGGGCTCTTCCTGCAACCAGGTTGAAGACAAGCAACCCAAACTCGTAGGAAAAAATGCGATAAAGGGCACTGAGCCCGTTACGGTCTAGGGGTTCAAAGGTTGGGCTCCTGAGGGTTTTGATAGCCGTCCCAGGGCAATAGAGTCAGGGACGACTATGGGTGAGCCCATACATGGCTGAGGCCTGAGCAAGCAACTGCTCAGGATGCCCTAAGTCGTGTCCAAGACCAGTAGGGAGGTCTCCGAATGGGATCCCACCGTAGGGAGGCATCGAGCCACCGGGGCCCATTGAACGGCCCTAGCACCCACTAAAGAAGCCCTTTGGTACTCTTGGAGTGCGTCTCTAGACCGCTAGCCGACCCCTATCGAATGGGGCACGGGCCTCCACTCGGACTTACCCGATAGCAGCTCAGTGGAGGTGTCACTGCTCGTGCCCACCGACGGTAGCATGGCACCCTCCACCCCTCCTTTTGAATGAAAAGGATGCGTGAGGGCTGCACAAAAAAGATAGGGAAACCCCTGATCGCCCTCTTGCTCCGAGCAGAGGCTCGGGGGCCCTTACTGCAACCAAACCAAGGCTCAGCGACCCGAACTCACACTCATGGGCTCGACAAACATGATAAAACCCCTCGCATGATGTGAGAAAAGCCCTTGAAGGAATCAATCCATTCCTCTAGGGCCTTGGGGGCTACACCCGGTGGGTGCGCTCGTGCGCACCCACCGAGGCCTCGAATACGAAACACCATCCCACCAGGAGCTGCTGCGAGCCGAGTCTCGTCAAAACCTTAGGGAGAGCGCTCACACTCTCCCTGAGGCTCGGGGGCTACTGTCGGGTACCATAGAAAGGGGTCCCCTAAGCAAAAACCAAAAAAATCGCTTAGACCCCGTCAGAATCAAAGCCGAGAGATAACTATTGGCTAACCCCCGGCCTTGTCTGAGGCCACCGACTCTTCGCCTTGCTCGAGGCCTTGCACGAAAGGCCTCAAATGGCCTATCGAATCTTCGCCTCGCTCGAGGCCTCGTACGAGGGGCCTCGGACGGTCTACCGATTTTTTGCCTCACTCGAGGCCTCGCACGAAAGGCCTCGGACGGCGAACCAATTCTCCATCTCGCCCGAGGCCCCGAGCATATAGCCTCGGATGAGATGCCGATTCTCTGTCTCACTCAAAGCTGGCTCGGCAATAACCCTGTCGCCTCTACCTTGACTGATCTCCACAATAGAGCGTCGTGTCTAATTAATATGACCAACCACTCCCGCAACATCAGACAGACGACGGCTCGACACAGCAGAGCAGCCGATGAGACAGGAAGTCGCATCAGCACCATACCGTCCAGGATAGGACAGGGCAGGGCAAGGGTTACCGGCCGCTGTGCTCAATACTGTGCCCATGACCGGCGCCCGTACTGCATTGTGCTACCTAACCCCTGGTCCAGGAACAACGCGGTGTGCGGAGTTAAGTCTAGGTTACTATAGCCTCAGAATTAGTGTATCGGACCAACTGCTCCCTCCAAGCCTTGGCAATCTATTTTAGGGTCTCGACAACCTCGGGATTCATGCCCGCTGAGCCCCCCCATGATGGCTCAGCCTCAGCACCAACTGAGCCTCGGCTCTTCACGCGGTCAACACATAGCGACCAACACATCGCCCGCCAGGCCCTGCGTCAAGCTATCACTAGAGCTCCCACGTCGCACAGGATCGAATGTGACCGACGCGTTGCTCTAGCACTTCAAGGGTAGGTGCACTCCATCAACCATGCCGCCATAGTAATAGGCTACCGGGCTCGAACATGCCATCTCTGTTCGCATGACACCACGTAGCTAACACATGTATCACCTCTGTGACCCCCTTCAACTATAAAAGGGAGGGACTAGGGCCGTTTCTGAGAGAGAACCGAGCACACGAGATAGACGAACATGTATAGGAGGATAGACTTACTCTCATGCTCGCACACACCTAGGCATAGATGGGTTCATGAGGTAGACGAACACACGCTCGACACTCTATAACGCGCACACTTCCCCGCCACCTGAGATTAACATCTCAAGCAATCCTCGCTGCTCCACGCAGAGACCTAAGACTAGCTCCCTCTCTCGCCCTGCTTGTAATCCCCTACTACGAGCATTTCAGTGCAAGGAATACAAGATCGATCTCTTAGACTGGAAGTAGGGCACCTATTGCCCGAACCAGTAGAAACCTTGTGTCTCTTTACATCACCATCCAGGATTAGGGGCATGCAGTACATTTTTACAAGTTGGTTGAGGGCCCGCCGGTCCAAAACACCGATAGTCTTCAACTTGGTTGTAGGAAGAGCCCCCGAGCCTCTACGCAGAGCAAGAGGGCGATCAGAAGTTTCCCTGTCTTTTTTGTGTGGCCCTCACGCATCCTTGTCGTTTGGAAGGAGGGGTGGAGGATGCCAGGCTACCCTCGCTGGGCATGAGAAGTGGCACCTCCGGTGAGCTATTATCGGGTAAGTTTGAGTGGAGGCCTATGCCCCATTTGCTAGGGGTCAGCTAGCTGTCTAGAGACGCACTCTAAAAGTACCAGAGGGCTTCTCTAGTGGGTCCTAGGGCCATTCGATGGGCCCTAGGGGCTTGATGCCTCCCTATGGTGGGATCCCATTTGGAGACCTCCCTACCGGTCTCGGACATGACTTAGGATGTCCCAAGCATTTGCTTGCTTAGGCCTTGGCCATGTACGGGCTCACCCATAGTCATCCCTGACTCTATTTGTCTTAGGGCGGCTGTCGAAACCTTTGGGGGCCCAGCCTTCGAACCCCTGGACTATAACTGGCTCGGTGCCCTTTATCGCATTTTTCTGAGCCTCCAAGTGCGAGCTTGGGTTGCTTGTCTTCGTCCTGGGTGTAGGAAGAGCCCCCGAGCCTCCGCACGGAGTGAGAGGGTGGTCAGGAGTTCCCCTGGCTTTTTGTGCGACCCTCACGCATCCTTTTTGTTCAGAAGGAAGGGTTGTTTGCTGAGCCCTCGAGTGCGAGCCTAGGTCGCTGGGTCTCGGCAAGGTTGCAAGAAGAGCCCCTGAGCCTTTGCATGGAGCAAGAGGGCGATCAAGAGTTCCCCTAGCTTTTTGTGCAACCCTCACGCATCCTTTTCATTCGAAAGGAGGGGTTGTTTGCTGAGCCCTCGAATGTGAGCCTAGGTCGCTGGGTCTCGGCAAGGTTGCATGAAGAGCCCTCGAGCCTTTGCATGGAGCAAGAGGGCGATCAGGAGTTCCCCTAGCTTTTTGTGTGACCCTCGTGCATCCTTTTCGTTCGGAAGGAGGGGTTGTTTGCTGAGCCCTCGAGTGCGAGCCTAGGTCGCTGGGTCTCGGTAAGGTTGCTAGAAGAGCCCTTGAGCCTCTGCATGGAGCGAGAGGGCGATCAGGAGTTCCCCTGGCTTTTTGTGCGACCCTAGCGCATCCTTTTTGTTTGCAAGGAGGGGTTGTTTGCCAAGCCCTCGAGTGTGAGCTTGGGTCGCTGGGTCTCGACGAGGTTGTAGGAAGAGCCCCTGAGCCTCTACATGGAGTGAGAGGGTGATTAGGAGTTCCCTTGGCTTTTTGTGTGACCCTCGCGCATCCTTTTCATTCGGAAGGAGGGGTGCAATATGCTAGGCTACCCTCGGTGGGCGCAAGCAGTGACACTTCCGGTGAGCTGTTATCGGGTAAGTCCGAGTGGAGGCCCGTGCCCCATTTGATAGGGGTCGACTAGTGGTCCAGAGACGCACTCCAAAAGTTCTAGAGGGCTTCTCTAGTGGGTCCTAGGGCCGTTCGATTGGCCCTGGGGCTCGATGCCTCCCTACGGTGGGTTCCCATTCGGAGACCTTGCTGCCGGTCTTAGACATGACTTAGGGCATCCCAAGCATTCGCTTGCTTGGGCCTCGGCCATGTATGGGCTCACCCATAGTTGTCCCTGACTCTTTTGTCCTAGGGTAGCTGTTGAAACCCTCGGGGGCCCAGCCTTCAAACCCCTAGACCGTAACGGGCTCGGTGCCCAGTTCCTTCGTCTGAAAGGAATCGGGTGGGGGATATTCCCCTCCCATCGGCTAACAACAGCAGGTGCACCTTTTGAGGCGGTTTTCTCGGGGAGGCAGAATGGCGCCTGCCGCTATTGCGGTCGGATGCGACACGGTGTCAGTGGATGGGACATAACTGTGCGTGCGATTAATAAGGAAATAGTGGGTGCATGGGCGGTAAAATCAGATCTGGATTAACTATATCAGATTTGAGGGAAACTTCCCTGATTTCATCGCCCATCTGTTTCACCCCTTCTTGCATAAATACGTAACGAGCCTCGCCCCTCCCCTCCTTACCTTGCCTGCATTCGCCTTTGCTGCCCTCGAGTCATTGCTAGGAATAGAGAGCGCCGGGGAGAAGAAGGGAGAAGGGCAAGGGAGAGAGAGAGAGAGAGAGAGAGAGAGAGAGCGGGATAGGCAGAGCGAGGTTTACCGCCGTAGCCGCATTCTCCACCATGCGATGGCCAACGGCCCTGTTATCCTCCTGGTAGATCCTTGGGGTCCGTCCGACATGTCCGTGGAGACGCTGCAGTCGCTTGTCGATGACGACCTCCTCCGCCTGGTTACTGACCCCAATAGGACGGAGTGGATTGCTCTGGGGGGCAAGCCGGAGCCAAGGCCATGCGATGGCTACATCGTGATCTTCATGTCCTTCCACGAGCGTGGTCTTGGCCTGCTGGCGGACCGGTTTATGTGGGCGCTCCCGTACTACTACGGCGTGGAGCTTCACAATTTCAACCCTAACTCCATCGTGTAGGTGGCCATCTTTGTTACCGTCTATGAGGGGTACCTAGGCATTGCCCCCCATTGGGAGATGTGGCCCCACCTCTACTGGGTGGGGCATACTACTAAGCCAACGGGCACGATGGGCACGAGGAAGGCGATGAGGGCCGGCGGCTGCACTCTCCAGGTGCGCCAAGACCGACAACACCTTTATATCCTAGCCTAGCTTGCAACATCCAATCGCCGCTGGTACACCAGCTGGTTCTACCTCCGCAACAACAACGACGGACTTCCCCCTTACACCGGGTAGATCATGGAGAGCCAGCCAGAGAATTGGAGGTACCGTGTCCCGCTGGTTGACCAGCCCAAGCTACAGCCGCTCCTAGAGGGGCTAGAGAGGCTGCGTAGCCATAGCCTTATGGCGGCTATGGTCGTGGTGGCCTTCCACTGCCAGAGGGTGCTGTCGCTGATGGCTCAGTGGCGGCGCCTATTCGACATGTCCCTAGATGAGCCGATCGAGGGCATTCGGATGTCCACCATCACTCTCTCGGACGAGGAGGTTCTACGTCGGGTGAGAGAGGCGGTGGAGGGGTGGCTGAGGATCAGTGGTCTGACCCCTTTCGTGATGCGCCCATCGCAGGGGTACCTATCTCTGGTAAGGCACGTGCTGATGTGGCCCTCGAGGCCTCCTCGTTCCTCACCGTTTCCTATTCCCTTATTTGTGTTCGTCGTTCCTGTAGGGGATGAGGGACGTGCGAGCCTCCCTGCTGCCCGTTCTTGAGGAAGCAGAGCGGCGGGTGGTGAACCGGGTGCACGCCGAGGTGTAGAAGAAGCGGAAGGACGCAGAGGAGGCAAAGCGCATGAGGAAGATCCTTGAGCACGAGGAGCTAGAGAAGCACCGCCGGTAGCAGAGGCAGGACGGTCTCTTGGTGGAGGCGTCTCCATCGCCGTCGCTGTTAATGGACTCTTCGGGCGAAGATGATGAGAGCGAGGTGGGGTGAGGTCCCCTTGACCATCTCCCTAACGTTGGGGCATGGGCAAGTGGCCCAGCATTCCCTGGAGGAGGAGGGGAGGGTGCCTCGGGGCCGGCGATCGCTCGCCCTAGGGCCGAGGCCGACACACCCGAGGCACGGGCGTTAGGGAAGCGCGCCGTCTGCCCAGTGGGCTCAACGGTAGAGGTGGAGCAGGCGGTGGCGGGGGCGACGCAACTACCCCCATAGAGGGTCGAGGGGGCACCGAAGTCTGGCAAGGGTTGGTCGGCACCGGTAGACACGGAGGTCATGCCACCGCTATTGCCACTACCATTGTAGAGGAGGAGGGACGCAATGCCGAAGTGGTTGTGTCCCCGTTCAAGGTGAGTGTTTTTTCAGTGGAGTTCGTATCGTCTCCCGCTCACTTTATTGTCGTATGCTGACCAAGTGGGTGTTTTGCCTTTAGCCAGAAGCATCAGGTAGAGGTGCCTGCCCTGGCGCCACATAAGTCGCTCAAGGTGAGCACGGGCTCCACCGCTCAATGGGTGGTGGGGGCGTAGGCCGCCATACAGCGTGGCATGGCATCGGTGAGGGCTGACCCGAAGGAGCTGGTTGCCTAGGGAGAGGCTACTGGGGTTGCCATGAAGCGAGTGGGGGAGGAAACACCTACACCCCGTGAGGCCGAGGCCCGCAAGTCAGATGGGGCCGAGGTGCCCTCAGTTGTCGAGGCCACCAAGGGCGAGACCGAGGCCCCCTGGACTTCCGAGGCCGAGGCGATGGAGGCCGAGGCACCCAGGACCACCGAGGCTGAAGTGGTAGGGACCAGAGCCCCTGAGACCACCGAGGCTGGGGTGGCGGGGGCCGGTGTGAGCGTAGCAAAGCCAGCAGCCCAGGAAGTGGAGACGAAGGCAGGGCAAGCCTCAATACCGCCATCGGTCCAAGGCCCATCGCCGTTGCAGGAGAGCGCCCGGGAAGTGGAGGTCCATTCGATCTCCTCCGATGATACTTCCCGGGGGAAGGAGGTGGAGAATGCCGAGGCGACCAACGCCGTGGAGCAGCCGGCTCTAACCTCTGGCGAGTGAAGCTCGGCCCTTGTGTGGGTACAACCCGAGCCCCACGGGTGGGATCACCTGCATGTCTTGTGGCGAAGCCAGATGACCATGAGGGGGAGCCTCTGTTCACCCTCGAGGATGCGACCGAGGGGGGGCATTGGGACACCTTCGAGCAATATCACCATCTAGAGGAGCCGTCGCTGCAGACAGCGCTATTTGTCGTGGCCGATGATCTGCCCGGGGTCACCCATGTAAGCGCCTTCTTTTCTCATGCGGTGTTGTCTTTTTCTCAAGTTTTCTCACAGCGCTTGATGTCCGTTCTGCTTATCAGGAGCTCGAGGCCCGGTCCCTCAGGAAGTCGTTGTTCCTCCAGTGGGAGAGGGACGTCTGGGACCAGCTTCGGCAGCAGAAGGACCTATTTGCCAATGCCAGTGAGCTTCTGTCAGCGTGGAGCACAGAGGTGGAGGACCTCCGCCTTTGCTGTGCTGATATGAAGGCTAAGGCAGCCATGGCTCGAGATCAGGCCACCCCTTTGGCAGCGTGGATCAAGGAGTTGAAGGAGGAGCTGACCCGGGTGGCCGGCGGTTGAAACACCTTCAGGTCCTGGGCTAAAGAAGCGATGGCCTCTGCCAAGGCCCTCGCTGGGTAGCTAGGGGCGGAGCAGGGCTCGCACCTGCTGACGAAAGGTGCCCTAGCTGAGGCCCTCAAGGTGGCTAAGGCCTCTCGGGTCAAGGCACTAGCTTTGAAGGAAAAGGCCAAGGGTGAGTTCCGTCCCCTTGTGTTATTTGTTTTTTCTTGCGTTCGACCCCTAACTCCCCGATGTGATGCAGAGCTAGAGAAGGAGGCTTCCTAGGTGGCTGAGGCCTCTTAGGTCGAAGTCCAGCACTGGAAAGAGAAAGCCGAGGCCTCCCTGGTCAAGGTCCAGCGCTGGAAAGAGAAAGCCGAGGGTGAGTCCCATAAGCCCTCACCCCTGTTTGGCATATTTTCTTTTGCCCTTAATCCCATCCTGCTTGTTTTGGTGCAGGGTTGGAGAGGGAGATCGCCCGGGTAGCTGAGGCCTCTGTCGTAGTGCAGGCGGTGCTCGAGGCTGAGATCGAGGAGCATAATGCGCTGTAGAATGCCGCCTATACCATCTGTGAGGCCCTAGAGTTTGAGGGGGTCGAGTCGGGCAGCTCCCTTAGGAGCCACTTGACTGCATTGAGTGGCCAAGCGCGTGAGCTACTCTGGGGGCATTGCACACGGGCGTCAAGCATGCCCTGGCCGTCGTCGCCTCGCACCACGCCGGCGTCGACCTCAAGGCTGTCAGTGACAGCTACGTTCTGGCTAAGGATGACGAGGAGGCCAATGAGGAGGTCACGAAGCTGATGGAGGCGGCTGAGGGCCCCAGCACGGCGCTGGCAAAGTTGTTCAAAGAGGAGGTGGTTCCTCCCACGCTGTCTACCGATGCTGGAGACCCTGAGCCTTGACCTAGGCCAAAGGGCCGTGTAAATAAATTAGGATTATTATTGTACCGTAACGCTTGTGGCTATCGAGGCCTTTTCTAAAGCACTTGCGTCTACGATTCTTAATCGTTTTTATTGTATTTCTGTGGCAGAACCTCCTAAATTATAGGTCCCACATGCACTTGTCACTGTCCATCGACCTTTGACAACTATGCATATGTTCCTAGTAACTTAAGAAGTCTGTCGGGTGTCCTCGGGGAACCCCGAATCATCCACAATTTTCGAGCAGGATCACGTTACAGAGTCATTGCAGTATTACAACATTTATTCAAATATCAATACCAGAGTAAAAACAAGCGGAAGTCTTACAATAACATAATTTACAAAACAGTAGTTTCAAACCTCACAACTAAGTTTGATATTTATTACAAAACGAAATAGCGGAGTGGCATTATAATATAATACAAAACACACAATGAAACTGCCCTGCCCAAGGGCCACACATTTACTTCTCATCGTCATCACAAGGAACAACGGTCATGCAGCACGATCCAAAACAGATCTGCTCATGAGGCTCACCTGCAATAAGGGTCAACGAACCCTGAGTACAAAAGTACTCAACAAGACTTAACCAAAATAAAACTGATAGAACTCAGGAATACCGGCTCATGGGATTCAAGGTATGGCTTTAACAATAATCAAAGTTCTTTTGCGTAAAAGCTCTTTAACAAAATTCTTTAATTCAAGGGTAAAACTTTATAAGTACCACATATGAATCTGCCATGATCCGTAATGAGATCATGAACTTCATATCAATCTCTTTCGCAAACCTTTCTCAAGTTCCAGTTATTAATACTACGATGATGAACAGTGAGTTGAGTCTCCATAACCGAGGAGCAACGACGATTCGAACCGATTAAACCCAGCTGGGAATTCCAGACCACACGACATATGCAGGTCCCCGACCTACATATACCAACCTGCACTCAGATCCTCTAAAACAAGAACGGGTCCGCGCCACCCGAGAACACAGTACTCCACCAATCCAGCCCATGGCCACGTGGGTACACGCTATTCCCGCCATCTCTCCACTCCCAGTGCGCGAGTAGCCATTCTCGTACTAGAATCGCCAAGTTAAGGCTTACCGGAGTATGTGGTTAGTACTACAAATTCTCACCTCATGCAATTCAACAACGGACGTGCCTTAATCGACACAGGCGGAAAGAACCCGCTCACAAGACTTCCATGTCTTGTGGCTCACACTCACCGAGTCCGCCCGGTCTAGATTTATTACTCCACATTCCCATATCACATGATAACATAAGTTAATCAAATTCCGTTTAAAGTTCGCAGGTGACAGGTAATCACCTGACTTTCATCGTTCTACGCATAGCTAAGCACAACTAGGCATATACGAATTTAAAACTGGTAATATGGTAATTATGGAATAACAAGGTTGGTAATGTACCAATTTGACTTGTACTTGACTCCTAATCACTTAATGCAGTAAAAAGAAGCAAAAGCGAAATCAATTTGTAAAATACAAGGTAGGGTTGTATGCATCCGGGGCTTGCCTTCGTTGACGGAAAAGTCTGGTTCCTACGACGTTTCACAAGTATTCGATCCGACCTCAACAGACGGATTAACCTCTTCCACAACTTGATTAACTACCACGTGTTCACCTTCGTTCACTACACGTAGTAACAATGCCATGTTTAACATGATGCGGAATACGAAACATGATGCTCGATGATGGATGCAAAAATTAACACTTTGAATACAACTTTCCTTCGCGGTACAGTGGCAAGTCAAACTAATCAAACCTTTTTCGCAACACCCAAATCAATTGCCAAGGATCATTATCAACTAATGACCCAAGGACATCACTCAATCAAAAATTCAAACAAAACCTAATTCATTAAAGGTTACTATTTGCTTTTATGAATTAATTATTTAATTCAAAATTATGAAATAAATCAACTTATTCTAATTGAGCTCAAAATTTTTGTAAATGTTCATTACATAATAAGTAAGTGGCAAAACAAATTTCATAATTTTTGGACAATTAAATAAGCCTAGAAAAATCATGGAAATCCATTTATTAATAAATTGAGTAATTTTTATTACATTCAAAAAGTACTGAAAAACATTATTTAATATTTTTCTTAAATACTATATATCACAGAGAAGTCACACAAAAATTTTCATAATTTTTGGAGCTCTAAATAAATCTACACAAAAATAACAAAAATAGACACTATTCATTCAAATCTGAAAATAGAAAAATTCCATTTGAACGTTGAGTCACTGACAACCCGACCCCACCTGTCATCCCTAACCTCGCGCGCTGACCACGGCAACGACGGCGCTGACCGGCGATATCTCGACGACGGCGAGATCAACGGTGACGGCGAAGGCACTAACATGATCACTACATCACGGCGCATCGATTTGTGGCACAAACGCGACCGATTACTGCCTGGACCGAGCACTACGCCGGCCATGGCGGGCACAACGGCGCGGCTACGCTACGCCGACTGATGCAAGCACGGTAGAGGTTAAACGCTTAGCACAGAAGGGTTCAGCACCTCACCCCGAACACGACTGAGCAACGAGCAGGGTCAGAGGAGCAACGAAGAGACCGGGCGACGTTCCGAGCAGGCACGGCGGAGCAGATCGTCGTCGGTGGCGATGTTCCGGGAGCTGTGGTGGTCAAAATGAGAAATCAATGGGTCATGGAGTACTACAGCATCGTGGCGAAGCTGAAACAAGACTCAGCAGGGCAGAGGATCACCGTAACACGCTGGCCACGGCGAAGCACTCGCGACGGGGACGCTGCCGGCCGCGAGGAAGAAGAGCGCGCACCGCGAGTTTCCGGTGAAGACAAGCCACCAGGACTGATTTGCTGGACGCGCAAGGAACTAGCGAGCTGGGACACGCTTTGCTGCTGATGGCATGGGCGCTGGTTCGACGGCAAAAGCTCAACGGAGCTATGGCAACGGCGGCGGTGGAAACAGAGGAAAGGAGCGGGGGCAAACGGCGACGGCCAGGGCTAAATAGAGCGGCTCAGAAGCACAAGGAAGCCACGCAGGAGACTTCTCCGGCCAGCGCGAAGCCGAGGACGTCCACGCGCGCGCCTGGAAGCGAACCGAAGGTCGCCGGCGGTGTAGCTACGGCGGTGAACACTGTTCACAGTATTTACAAGTTTGCCATTCGCCAAAATTCACAAATTACTCTCAAATTTTCATAACAACTCAAAAATCTCCAAAAACAAAAGTTGTTCAAAATCAAAAGTTCTACAACTTTGCTTTTATAACCAACCCCTAATTCAGTCTAGATTTTGAAATGATCTTTTAAATTCAAATAGGGGATATTTAACGAATTACGCCTTTTTGAATTACTCCAAATTTTTCTAAACAACTTGAAAAACTCCAAAAATAAACTTTGTATAACTTGTCAAGCTCTACACTTTTGCTTTTGGGCTCAACCCCAAAATATGCTTAGATTTTGAAATGGATTTTTAGGGTAGGGTTTAAATACTGAAAATCAGGGTTTTCTGGAAAATTCAAATCCAAACCAAATTTTGACATGATTCAAACAATTCAATTCAACACTCATAACACAAATGTAAACTTGTTTTAGTGAATGCATATCAAAGTTTGCAATTTGACCAAATGCCTTGCAATGCATATGATGACATGTCATGTTTTTAATATTTAAACACCCGGGGTGTTACAATCCTTCCCCCTAAAAGAAATCTCGCCCTGAGATTCAAAGCCATAGAGTAAGTAATGGAAAAGGAAATGTGTCAGTCCAAAAACATCCAAAACTTGTCCATAAAACAGCTGAGGTTCCTTTACAAAACACAACTTGTAGCAACCGAGCTCAACTAACATTATTCTATTTTATATTGACGCTAGAAACTCTAGGAAACTTTTCTAACAAGTAATCTTCTGATTCCCAAGTAGCTTCCTCTTCTGAATGTTGATTCCATTGTATTTTATAGAACTTGATTGTCCGTCTTCGAGTAACACGATCTTTCTGATCTAACACTCGGATAGGATATTCGGAATAAGTTAAATCCGGTTCTAGTTCCACTCCTTCAACTTCAACATTCTGTTCAGGCACTCGGAGACACTTCTTCAATTGAGAAACATGGAACACATCATGCACAGCTGCGAGATGTTCTGGTAATTTCAAGCGATATGCCACTTTTCCATACCTCTCCAAAATTTGATACGGTCCAATGTATCGGGGTGCCAACTTTCCTTTAACACCAAAACGGTTAACTCCCTTCATTGGTGATACTTTCAGATATACAAAATCTCCTTTGTTAAATACCAATGGTCTCCGTCTTCTATCCGCATAACTCTTTTGGCGGGACTGAGCTATTTTCAAATTGCTCTGTATTTGCCTAACCTTGTCTTCTGTTTCTTTCACAAGGTCAACTCCAAAGAATCTTCTTTCTCCAGGCTCAGACCAACTCAACGATGTTCTGCATCTACGACCATAGAGTGCTTCAAATGGAGCCATTCTAATGCTTTCCTGATAACTATTGTTGTATGAGAACTCGGCCAAAGGTAAGCACTCATCCCACTTATTGGAATAGTTAAGGACACAACATCTTAACATATCTTCAAGTACTTGATTGACTCTTTCAGTCTGTCCATCAGTCTGCGGATGATAAGCTGTACTATACAGAAGTTTGGTACCTAACGAAGCATGTAAGTGTTTCCAAAAACTAGAGACAAACTGTGTACCCCTATCTGACACTATGGTCTTTGGTACTCCATGTAAGCTCATGATTCTTGCTAAGTACATCTTGGCATATTGGATCGTAGGATATATTGTCTTGACAGGAAGAAAATGTGCTGACTTAGTGAGTCGATCTACAATAACCCATACTGAGTCAAATCCCTTTGATGTCTTGGGTAGACCAACAATAAAATCCATACTTATGTCCTCCCACTTCCAAGATGGAATAGGTAATGGTTGTAATTCACCAGCAGACCTTAAATGTATAGCTTTCACCTTTTGACAGGTATCACACTTTGCTATATATCTAGCAATCTCTATTTTCATTTTAGTCCACCAGAATCTTTGCTTCAAGTCATGGTACATCTTGTTGCTTCCCGGATGGATAGATAACCTAGTAGCATGTGCCTCATCTAGAATTGACTGCCGCAACTCAGGAACTTTTGGTACCACCAGGCGATCCTTGAACCATAGCACACCTTCATCATCTATGCTAAAACATTCTGCTTTTCCATTCCTGACTCTTTCCTTGATATGGGCTATACCCTTGTTTTCCTTCTGAGCAGCAATAACTTGATCTCGAATAGTGGCTTCAACAATTATGTTGGTCAAACTTCCTTGTTGAATTACTTCTACATTCAACTTCTCCATTTCTTGACATAAATTCAAACCCATTGTTCTCACTGTCAGACAATTGCAATAACTTTTGCGACTGAGGGCATCTGCAACCACATTTGCTTTTACCCGGGTGATAATGTACTTCCAAATCATAATCCTTAATCAGTTCTAACCATCTTCTTTGTCGCATGTTCAATTCTGACTGAGTAAAGATATACTTTAAGCTCTTGTGGTCTGTATACATATGGCACGTATTACCAAGCAGGTAATGCCGCCAAATCTTCAGAGCATGAACCACAGCTGCTAACTCCAGATCATGAGTCGGATAGTGTTCTTCATGTTGCTTAAGTTGCCTGGACGCATAGGCAATGACTCGGCCTTCTTGCATCAACACACATCCAATACCAATACCTGAAGCATCACAATACACATCAAACGGCTTCTCAATATCAGGTTGGGCTAATACTGGTGCAGTAGTCAACAGTCTCTTCAAGGTCTGGAAAGCCTCTTCACAATCAGATGACCAGACAAACTTGACTTGATTTTTCAATAGTTCCGTTATGGACTTTGATACTTTAGAGAAATCTAGAATAAACCGACGGTAATACCCCGCCAATCCTAGAAAACTCCGAACTTGATGAATGGTGGTTGGCGGTTTCCAATCAAGCACATCCTTTACTTTGCTGGGATCAACTGCAACTCCTTCAGCTGACAAGACATGTCCAAGAAATTGCACTTCCTTAAGCCAAAAATCACACTTGCTGAACTTGGCATATAGTTGATGTTCTCTCAAGCGGGTCAGAACAATTCTGAGATGTTCCGCATGTTCTTTCTTATTCTTGGAATATACTAGAATGTCATCAATAAACACCACTACAAACTTGTCTAGCTCAGGCATAAATACTGAGTTCATCAGATACATGAAATGAGCGAGAGCATTTGTCAAACCAAAAGACATTACCAAGTATTCATATAATCCATATCTTGTGGTAAATGCCATTTTGGGAATATCTTCAGGCTTTATCTTGATTTGGTGATATCCTGATCTCAAATCTATCTTGGAGAAAACTTTGGCTCTGGCCAATTGATCAAAAAGCAAATCTATCCGAGGTAATGGATACTTATTCTTGATGGTCACTTCATTCAACGGACGATAGTCAACACATAACCTCAGGGTCTCATCTTTCTTTTTCACAAAAATTGCCGGACATCCCCAAGGTGAGGAACTAGGTTGGATAAACCCTTTCTCAATTAATTCTTGTAACTGAGTCTTCAACTCGGCCAATTCCTTAGGTGGCATCCTATAAGCTCTCCAAGAAATCAGAGCTGTTCCAGGTTGCAGCTCTATGTTAAACTGTACATCCCTATCAGGTGGTAGACCGGGTAAATCTTTAGGAAACACGTCCGGAAATTCACACACTACTAGAATATCTCTAATCTCTTTGACAGCAGTTGCACAAATCTTGCCCACTGATCTTCTTAGGGTTGGAAGTTGGATGAGAAGTTGAGAAGTACTATCAGGCAAACTTACCCTTAATGTCCTATTCAACGCATCTATAACAGCCTTATGCTGATACATCCAATTCATTCCCAAGATTACATCTATATCCTGATCCTTAAGGATAATCATGGTAGTGGGAAAAATATGCCCACCTAGGTTTACGGGTACCTGGTATACCATTTCCTTAGTACACAGACGTCCCCCGGGCGACTGTATAAAGAAACTTTCCTTTGTTGCCCCAATTGAAATTTTCATGCTTCACGACAAATGTTCTATTGATGAATGAATGCGATGCGCCAGAATCAAAAAGTATAACTGCAGGGTGATTGGCAATAGGAAACATACCCATCATCACTGGCTCCCCTTCCGGAATTTCTCCAGCTTGAATATAGAACACCCGTCCTATCTTCCTCTCATCTTTGCCCTTCTGAGCATTCTGAATTGGGGTTCTTGTTTGGTGCCTGACCCTGTTGTTGATTGGCAGGGGCCTTCTGATAATTTTGATTAGCCTACCTAGGATATGGACATTCCCTGGAGAAATGACCTAGTCCTTCCACAATTGTAACATGGATAGTTATGACCCTAGGACGTTGGAGCATTGCCACCTAGGAGCATTGGTTGACTGTGAGTTCGGATAGGTTATAGCAGGACAGACATTTGACTGTTGCCCGGCTTGAGACTGTGGCAGACGGTAAGGAGGACGATTATGATGTACTGGATGATAAATCACCCTCTGCCTCTTCTGATTTCCCCCAAAAGATCCAGACGGCATACTCTTTTTCTTTTTGAGCTCCTTATGCTGCCGATACTTTGACTCTGAAGCAATTGCAATATTTACGGCCTCATGGTAAGTGACATTGGTGCAAGTTGTCATCATTGTTTGCAGCTTGGTATTCAAACCTCTCATAAACCACCTCTTCTTCTTTGCATCAGTATTGACATGTTCTGATGCATATTGTGACAGGTGATTAAATCTTCCCACATACTGCATCATGGTTTGATCTCCTTGCTTCAAAGCAAGGAATTCATCTAACTTCATTGCCATCACTCCTTCAGGGATATAATGGGCTCTGAAGGTAGTACGGAACTCAGCCCAAGTTATTGGAATGCCAGCTGGTTGCATAGCCACTAAGTTCGCCCACCAAGCACTTGCTGCTCCTCTAAGTTGCTGGGCGGCAAACGCAGGTTTCTGATATTCCGTGCATGGAATAAGGTCAAATTTCTACTCCATGGTTCGAAGCCAGTCATCAGCCTCCAATGGTTCATCTGCCTTGGTGAACACTGGTGGTCTTGTGTCTGTAAAATCAACATATGTAGCCTCCTGTCTATTATGGTGGCGACCATGGTTTCCTTGCATCTGATTCTGATTACTTAGAGCGATCTCATGAAGCAAACGGGAATTTTCAGCCGTCACTATTGACAAGTGCGGTTATAGCATCAGCTAGATTTGTTGGAACTAGTGGCGGATCTAGAATACCATCCTCATCTTGTGAAGTTCCAGGAACATACGAACCCCGCGTACGACGCATCTGCTCATAACAAACCAAACTTTATTCACAAGCCTTTATTGAATTGCACAAAAGCTTACTCCAGACACATTACATAGGGTCTACTAATATAAACACCAAAACCTGTAAGTACCAAAACAAAGATACATAGCTTAACTATAACTAACTATTATACAACTCTACTCTTTTCCGTGATTACTTCAAACTTTAGGCTCGGTATCCATTCTGGAATTATTACCGCCTTCATCATCACTTTCATTGATCATTACTAATTCTTCAGGATCTTCTTCTTCTTCTAATTCGTTATCATCAGCAAGGACGACACCGGGGTCCATGGCATCAGCTTGAGGCTCATGATTCGGATTTAGTAGATTGCTAAGCCTATGAACTTCCTCATGCAGATAAGTATTATGTTCTTCTAAATCTTCTACATAGAATTCTAGCTCATGAGTTCTAGCTCTAGCTACATTTTCCCTATGCCAAGCCTCATTTCGTCCCTCCACCGTACGAACTAACATGCTTTCGCAGTTCCTGTGTGCGGTGGTGAGACGCCTTCAATTGATCCTGTAATTCTCCTACCTGTATAGCATCCAAAGCCCTATCTCTAGTAGCTTGTGCTAATTCTACAGAAATCCTCTGTATCTCTGCTTGGAGATCAGGCCTAGAACTGCTACTGCTAGCACCATCATTTCTAGGGGCAAGTTGGTGACGAGGAACTCCTTTGGGTCTAGTGGACTTACGGGGCGTCATCTTGGCACGAGCCATACTGTAGGAAGCCAATTTAATCCAAGTAAGACCATTTGATCAAAGTCTAAAGAGCAGCTATGATGGATTACATTACTCAAACCAGTCTCACTACTCAACTCCAGACTAAGAGGTGAAGGAAGTAACGAGTGAATTAATAATGATGCATGAATCGTTCTTACGAACAAAAACATCAAAGTTTATAATGCACATAAACAACATTTATTTTTATATAGGGCATAGTAAGATTACTACTCCACCACACAAAACCTTTTTAATTAAATACGAAATGGTGAGAAAGAAATAAGATAAGTCAGAAGGCAATTTGGACCAAACTATCAAGTTAAATTTAATCATCCCAAATCATTTTGAAGTTTTTGTAAAACAATACAACAAAAACCTTGTAACGATAGCGCTCTGATACCATTCTGTGGCAGAACCTCCTAAATTATAGGTCCCACATGCACTTGTCACTGTCCATCGACCTTTGACAACTATGCATATGTTCCTGGTAACTTAAGAAGTCTGTCGGGTGTCCTTGGGGAACCCCGAATCATCCACGATTTCCGAGCAGGATCACGTTACAGAGTCATTGCAGTATTACAACATTTATTCAAATATCAATACCAGAGTAAAAACAAGCAGAAGTCTTACAATAACATAATTTACAAAACAGTAGTTTCAAACCTCACAACTAAGTTTGATGTTTATTACAAAACGAAATAGCGGAGTGGCATTATAATATAATACAAAACATACAATGAAACTGCCCTGCCCAAGGGCCACACATTTACTTCTCATCGTCATCACAAGGAACAACGGTCATGCAGCACGATCCAAAACAGATCTGCTCATGAGGCTCACCTGCAACAAGGGTCAATGAACCCTGAGTACAAAAGTACTCAACAAGACTTAACCGAAATAAAACTGATAGAACTCAGGAATACCGGCTCATGGGATTCAAGGTATGGCTTTAACAATAATCAAAGTTCTTTTGCGTAAAAGCTCTTTAACAAAATTCTTTAATTCAAGGGTAAAACTTTATAAGTACCACATATGAATTTGCCATGATCCGTAATGAGATCATGAACTTCATATCAATCTCTTTCGCAAACCTTTCTCAACTTCCAGTTATTAATACTACGATGATGAATAGTGAGTTGAGTCTCCATAACCGAGGAGCAACGATGATTTGAATCGATTAAACCTAGCTAGGAATTCCAGACCACACGACATATGCAGGTCCCTGACCTACATATACCAACCTGCACTCAGATCCTCTAAAACAAGAACGGGTCCGCGCCACCCGAGAACACAGTACTCCACCAATCCAGCCCATGGCCACCTGGGTACATGGTATTCTCGCCATCTCTCCACTTCCAGTGCGCGAGTAGCCATTCTCGTACTAGAATTGCCAAGTTAAGGCTTACCGGAGTATGTGGTTAGTACTACAAATTCTCACCTCATGCAATTCAACAACGGATGTGCCTTAATCGACATAGGCGGAAAGAACCCGCTCACAAGACTTCCATGTCTTGTGGCTCACACTCACCGAGTCCGCCCGGTCTAGATTTATTACTCCACATTCCCATATCACATGATAACATAAGTTAATCAAATTCCGTTTAAAGTTCGTAGGTGACAGGTAATCACCTGACATTCATCGTTCTATGCATAGCTAAGCACAACTAGGCATATACGAATTTAAAACTGGTAATATGGTAATTATGGAATAACAAGGTTGGTAAGGTACCAATTTGGTTTGTACTTGACTCCTAATCACTTAATGCAGTAAAAAGAAGCAAAAGCGAAATAAATTTGTAAAATACAAGGTAGGGTTGTATGCATCTGGGGCTTGCCTTCGTTGACGAAAAAGTCTGGTTCCTACGATGTTTCACAAGTATTCGATCCGACCTCAACAGACGGATTAACCTCTTCCACAACTTGATTAACTACCACGTGTTCACCTTCGTTCACTACAAGTAGTAACAATGCCATGTTTAACATGATGCGGAATACGAAACATGATGCTACGAAACATGATGCTCGATGATGGATGCAAAATTAACACTTTGAATACAACTTTCCTTCGCGGTATAGTGGCAAGTCAAACTAATCAAATCTTTTTGCAACACCCAAATCAATTGCCAAGGATCATTATCATCTAATGACCCAAGGACATCACTCAATCAAAAATTCAAACAAAACCTAATTCATTAAAGGTTACTATTTGCTTTTATGAATTAATTATTTAATTCAAAATTATGAAATAAATCAACTTATTCTAATTGAGCTCAAAATTTTTGTAAATGTTCATTACATAATAAGTAAGTGGAAAAACAAATTTCATAATTTTTGGACAATTAAATAAGCCTAGAAAAATCATGAAAATCTATTTATTAATAAATTGAGTAATTTTTATTACATTCGAAAAGTAATAAAAAACATTATTTAATATTTTTCTTAAATACTATATATCACAGAGAAGTTACACAAAAATTTTCATAATTTTTGGAGCTCTAAATAAATCTACACAAAAATAACAAAAACAGACACTATTCATTTAAATCTGAAAATAGAAAAATTCTATTTGAACGTTGAGTCACTGACAACCCGACCCCACCTGTCATCCCTAACCTCGCGCGCTGACCACAGCAACGACGGCGCTGACCGGCGATATCTCGACGACGGCGAGATCAACGGTGACGGCGAAGGCACTAACATGATCACTACATCCCGGCGCATTGATTTGTGGCACAAACACGACCGATTACTGCCTGGACCGAGCACTACGTCGGCCATGGCGGGCACAACGGCGCGGCTACGCTACGCCGATGACGCAAGCACGATAGAGGTTAAACGCTTAGCACAGAAGGGTTCAGCACCTCACCCCGAACACGACTGAGCAACGAGCAGGGTCAGAGGAGCAACGAAGAGACCGGGCAACGTTCCGAGCAGGCACGGCGGAGCAGATCGTCGTCGGTGGCGATGTTCTGGGAGCTATGGTGGTCAAAATGAGAAATCAATGGGTCATGGAGTACTACAGCATCGTGGCGAAGCAGAAACAAGACTCAGCAGGGGCAGAGGATCACCGTAACACGCTGGCCACGGCAAAGCACTCGCGACGGGGACGCTACCGGCCGCGAGGAAGAAGAGCACGCACCGTGAGTTTCCGGTGAAGACAAGCCACCAGGACTGATTTGCTAGATGCGCAAGGAACTAGCAGAGCTGGGACACGCTTTGCTGCGATGGCATGGGCGCTGGTTCAACGGCAAAGCCTCAACGGAGCTATGGCAACAGCGGCAGTGGAAACAGAGGAAAGGAGCGGGGGCAAACGACGACGGCCAGGGCTAAATAGAGCGGCTCAGAAGCACAAGGAAGCCACGCAGGAGACTTCTCTGCGCTAGTGCGAAGCCGAGGACGTCCACGCACACGCCTGGAAGCGAACCGAAGGTCGCCGGCGGTGTAGCTACGGCGGTGAACACTGTTCACAGTATTTACAAGTTTGCCATTTGCCAAAATTCACAAATTACTCTCAAATTTTCATAACAACTCAAAAATCTCCAAAAACAAAAGTTGTTCAAAATCAAAAGTTCTACAACTTTGCTTTTATAACCAACCCCTAATTCAGTCTAGATTTTGAAATGATCTTTTAAATTCAAATAGGAGATATTTAACGAATTACGCCTTTTTGAATTACTCCAAATTTTTCTAAACAACTTGAAAAACTCCAAGAATAAACTTTGTATAACTTGTCAAGCTCTACACTTTTGCTTTTGGGCTCAACCCCAAAATATGCTTAGATTTTGAAATGAATTTTTAGGGTAGGGTTTAAATACTGAAAATTAGGGTTTTCTGGAAAATTCAAATCCAAACCAAATTTTGACATGATTCAAACAATTCAATTCAACACTCATAACACAAATGTAAACTTGTTTTAGTGAATGCATATCAAAGTTTGCAATTTGACCAAATGCCTTGCAATGCATATGATGACATGTCATGTTTTTAATATTTAAACACCCGGGGTGTTACAATTTCTAAGCCTCTGCCCTCTGTCTCGTCTCTGAACATATCTCTTGCAAAAAACTTCCTCGGAGCCTAAGCTGCCCCTCGAGCAAAAGTGGTGAGAGAGTGCCGTAGCCCGGAGGCGTAGGCCGTCTCGCAACTCGGTCGACCTTTTTGCCTTGAGACAGACTTTTGGTCCTTAGGTCTTTTACAATCGATTTGTCAGAGCGCTAGAGAGTTTGGCGTAGAATTTTTTTTGAAAAATGACTAAAAAATGGTGCGTGGGACATAGGGGGGGAGTCCCCCTTCTAGCTCTCGAGGGAGGCTCGGTTCTATAGAGGTAGAGCCATGTCTTGTTCGAGCCCTATAGTGGGCACCTCTGCAGAGGCGAAGCCGAGTCTCCCTTATGGTGTTATCGTAACACTGAGGCCCATGATGGGCTCGGAGGGTTTCTCAAAAATTAGAACAATTAAAGAACGCTTCTTTGTTGTATTTCGAGAAACAATGTATACAATGCTTGGAAATTTAAGGGTAAAAGCGACGTAGCTGTTCTATGTTCCAAGCATTGGTGAGGATTTTGCCCTTCTCATTGGCTAGCTTGTAGGTCCCAGGCTTTAGCACTTGGGCGACGATGTACGGCCCTTCCCATGGCGGGGTCAGCTTGTGGCGGCTCTTGTTGTTCTATCTCAGTCTCAGCACTAGGTCACCCACCTTTAGGTCTTGGCTTTGAATGTGCCAGGCTTGATAGTGTTATAGGGCTTGCTGGTACTTGGCCGAATGTAATAGCACAACATCTTGGGCTTCCTCTAGTTGGTCGAGGGCATCCTCACGGGCAGTGCGGTTGCTTTGCTCGTTGTAGGCCTACAGCCTCAGGGAACCGTACTCCAAGTCAGTGGGGAGGATGGCCTTGGCTCCATAGACCAGGAAGAATGGTGTGAACCCCGTGGCTCGGCTTGGGGTGTTCCTCAGGCTCTAGATGACCGATAGGAGTTCGGCAAGCCATTTCTTGCCAAATTTCTTCAACCAGTTGTATATTCTTGGCTTGAGGCCCTGTAGGATCATGCCATTGGCACGCTCTACTTGGCCGATTGTCCTAGGATGTCCCACGACCAACCAGGCCACATGGATGTGGTGGTCATCGTAGAACATCAAGAATTTGTGGCCGGTGAACTGCGTCCTATTGTCGGTGATGATGGTGTTCGGAACCCCGGATCTGTGGATGATATCAGTGAAGAATAGCACCGCTTGCTCGGACTTGATTCGATTGATCGGATGAGCCTCGATCCACTTGGAGAACTTATTGATTGCTACCAGCAGATGGGTGTAGCCCCTAGGGGCCTTCTGTAGAGGCCCAACCATGTCAAGCCCCACATAGCGAATGGCCATGTAATGGGGATGGTTTGGAGGACTTGGTCCAGGAGATACGTCTGTCGCACGTAGTACTGGCATCCTTCGCAGGAGCGTACGAGCTTGGTGGCGTCAGCAACTGCCATTGGCCAGTGGAACCCTTGGCAGAAGGCATTTCCAACGAGCGTCTAAGGCGCTGCATGGTGCCCGCAGGCTCCCGCGTGTAAGTCCCAAAGTAGGGCTTGGCCTGCCTCAGTGGTGATGTATCGTTGGAGGACGCCTGATGGGCTTCGCTTGTACAACTCACCATTGCTGAGGACGTAAGTCTTGGCTCGTCGAGCAAGCCATCGGGCTTCGGTCCTATCTGTGGGAAGCTCTCCTCGGACGAGGCAATCAAGGAACAGGACTCGCCAGTCTGTGCCTTGGTTATCCTCGGGAGGTTTCGCGTTGACTTCCATGACCTCAGGCTCGCCCGAAGGGATCTCGATGACATAGGGGGCTTCGAGCCCTGCGGTGGGCTCGACCAGTGGGCCCTCTTCTACTGTTGAGGCGTAGTCAATGGAAGGATTGTGGAGGTCTCTGGCAAAGACGTTCTGGGGACCGGGGCCCATGCCGACACCATCTTTGCTAGTTCGTCCACGGCCTCATTGAATTTGCGTGCGATGTGGTTGAGTTTGAGACCATCGAACTTGTCTTCAAGGCGATGTACCAGCTTATAGTACGCCTCCATTTTGGGGTCATGGCAGTTTGACTCCTTCATCACTTGATCGACAACGAGCTGCAAGTCACCCCGTACGTAAAGACACCGTACTCCAAGTTCGATGGCGATCTGCAAGCCGTTGACGAGGGCTTCATACTCGGCTGCATTGTTGGAGGCGGCGAAGTGGAGCTGAATCATGTAGCGCATGTGCACTCCAAGGGGTGAGATGAAGAGCAGACCCACGCCTGCCCTGGTCTTCATCAAGGACCCATTGAAGTACATGGTCCAGCATTTCGCCTGGACTTGGGCAGGTGGCAATTGGGTGTCGGTCCACTTAGCCACAAAATCGGCCAAGACCTGAGATTTGATTGCTTTCTGAGGTGCAAAAGATAGGGCTTCCCCCTTGAGCTCGACGGCCCACTTGGCTATCCTTCCCAAGGCCTCCTGGTTATGGATTATCTCTCCTAGGGGAAAGACAACACCATGGTCACTAGGTGGGACTCAAAGTAGTGACGCAGCTTGCGTCGAGCCAAGACTATGGCGTAGATCAACTTCTAGATGTGGGGGTAGCATGTCTTGATCTTGGAGAGCACTTCATTGATGAAGTAAACAGGTCGTTGGATGGGTAGGGCATGCCCCTCTTCCTACCTCTCGACCACCACGGCTGCGCTAGCCACTTGGGTCGTTGCGGCGACGTAGAGCAAGAGGGCCTCGCCCTTGGCCGGTGGTACCAGGACGGGAGGATTGGTGAGCAATGCATTGAGCTTGGTGAGGGCTTCTTCGGCCTCGGGGGTCTAAAGAAAGCATTTGGATTTTCTCAAGAGGCGGTATAGGGGCAAGCCTTTTTTACCAAGGCACAAGATGAAGCGGCTCAGGGCCGCGAGGCATCCCATAACCCTCTACACTCCATTGGGGTCTCGGATTGGTCCCATGTTGGTCATGGCCAAGACCTTCTCTAGGTTGGTCTCGATGCCACGCTCTGAGACTATGAATCCCAAGAGCATGCCTCGGGGGACCCCAAAGACACACTTCTCGGGGTTGAGCTTGATGCCCTTCTCTTTGAGGCATGTGAAGCCGATCTCTAGGTCATCGATGAGATCACTGGCCTTCCTGGACTTGACCACAATGTCGTCCACGTAGGCCTCGATGGTTCACCTGATGTGTTCGCCAAAGACCTGGGTCATGCACCGCTGGTATGTAACCCCGGTGTTTTTGAGGCCGAATGGCATAGTCACATAGCAGTACATGCTGAATGGGGTGATGAAAGAAGTCATGAGCTGGTTGGATTCTTTCATCTTGATTTGATGGTAACCGGAATATGCATCAAGGAAAGATAGGGTTTCGCATCCCATAGTGGAGTCAATGATTTGGTCGATTTGAGGTAATGGGAATGGGACTTTTGGACATGCTTTATTCAAACTAGTGTAGTCTACACACATTCTCCACTTCCCATTTTTCTTCTTAACTAATACAGGATTAGCTAACCACTCTAGATGGGACACTTCCTTGATGAATCCAGCCGCCAAAAGCTTCTGCACCTCCTCACCGATGGCCCTGCGCTTTTCCTTGTCGAATTAGCGTAGGCGCTGTTTCACTGGTCTGGATCCAGCCCGGATGTCCAAGGCATGCTCGGCGACCTCCCTCAGTATGCCTAGCATGTCCGAGGGACTCCATGTGAGTACATTGGCATTCACATGGAGAAAGTCAACGAGCACGGCCTCCTATATGATGTCAAGGGTGGCGCTGATCCTCAGCGCCTGGTCGTCGGGGCAGATAGGGTCGACCGGGACAAGCTTGATGGCCACCATGGGCTCGAAAGTCCCAGTGCGACGCTTGGAGTCAGGCGCCTTGTTACCAAGCCGATCGAGGTTGATGATGAGGGTCTCGGCCTCCACAAGAGCCTCGGCGTACTTGATGCATTCAACATCGTAGTCGTATGCATGCTTGTACGTGGACTCGACAGTGATGACGCTGTTGGGGCCCGACATCTTGAGCTTGAGGTAGGTGTAGTTGGGGACCACCATGAACTTGGCATAGCATGGCCACCCTAGGATGGCATGGTAGGTTCTCTTGAACCTAACCACCTCAAAGGTGAGGACCTCCTTGCGGTAGTTGGAGGGAGTACCAAAGCAGACGGGCAGGTTGATGTGCCCGAGGGGCCACGTACGTTTCCCCGGCATAATGCCATGGAAAGGCGCGGCGTCACCTCGGAGCTATGACTAGTCGAGCTCTAGGAGCTCTAGGGTGTTGGCATAGAGGATGTTGATGCCGCTACCTCCGTCCATCAACACCTTAGTGAGCCGGGTGTTGCTGATGATGGGGTCGATGACAAGTGGGTACTGCCCGAGGTTTGGGACATAATTGGGGTGGTCATCCTGATCAAAGGTGATCGCCTCCTGAGACCAGTTGAGGTACTAGGGAGTGGCCACCTTCACTGAGAAGACCTCCTGGCGCTCCCTCTTTCGCTGGCGTGCCGTGAGGCACGCTGAAGGCCCACCGAAGATCATGAAGGCGTTGTGTACCTCAGGGAACCTGTCGCCCTTGTCGTCGTCCCTGTCATCGGCGCCCCTCTTCTTGGCATCATCATCGGGGAGCCTGAACTTGGCGTAGTAACGCCAGAGCATGGTGCACTCCTCGAGGGTGTGCTTCACCGGGCCCTGGTGATAATGGTAGGGTTTCTTAAGCATATCGTCAAAGAGCCCGGGGCCTCTGGGGCCTCGGGGATTCTTGCGCTCTACGGCCACGACTAGGCTGGCCTCGAGGACTTCTTGCTTCCCCTGGCGACCCTTCTTCTTTTTCTTGGGGAGGTGGGGAGTCGAGGCCTTGGGGGCCTCGTCCCTCCGCTTCCCCTTGGCTTCGTTGTCGGGGAAGATGGCTCCGACAGCTTCTTCGCCCGAGGTGAAGTTGGTGGCGATGTCGAGGAGCGTGGCCGCCAAGGTCGGCACGTTCTGGCCTAACTCTCGGACTAGGTCTTGGTAGGTGGTGCTAGAGAGGAAAGCCTAGACAATTTCTGAGTCACTAACGCTGGGCAACTCGGTGCATTGCTTGGAGAAGCATCGGATGAAGTCTCGGAGAGACTCATCCGGCCTCTGGTGACAACTCTTGAGGTCCCAGGAGTTCCCGGGGCACACGTATGTGCCCTAGAAATTCCTGACGAAGACCCTTACCAAGTCACGCCAGTCGTGGATCTACGAGGGAGGGAGGTGTTCGAGCCAGGCTCGCGCTGAGTCTAACAAGAACAACAGGAGGTTGCGGATGATGAGCAGGTCATCGTCCACGCCGCCTAGCTGACAAGCTAGGCAGTAATCAGCCAGCCAAAGTTTGGGATTGGTCTTGCCGCTGTACTTTGTGAGGTTGGCCGGTTGCCGAAATCGGGCCAGGAAATGAGCAGCGTGGATAGCTGTGCTAATGACTCGAGGGCCAGGTGGCTCAGGAGAAGGACAGCGGTCCTCCCCACTGTCGTAGCGGCCACCTCAGTGCAGATGGTAGCCCTAGGCGGGCCCCTCGTTGTCGTGGCGCCGTCACCTGCTGAGCACATCATGGTCGCCCTACGCCTCGTGTCGGTTGCCGAGGTGGTCATGCACCAAGGGGACCCTGTTGGCTGTCGGTGCCTGAGCAGACTTGGGACAAACCGAGGCCTCCCTATCCTACCGAGGCGGTGCCATGGGAAGTTTCGAGGTGCCTCCTCGCTGTCAGGAGGCGAAACTTTCGGCCTGCTGCACTGCGGCAGTCTCAAGGAGGTCTCAAAGCTCACCGTGAGCCCGTCGCCCCTTCGTGGTAGAGGGCTCGGGCATTGTCTAGAGTAGCATTGCTACCGCCGCAATGTTCTGGCTAGCGCGATTGAAGATAGGGGGTTGCTCGCCCCCTTCATCGTTGTTGATGCGGCGATTGATGTCGCGAGCCCTTCACCGGGCTGCTCCGCCCTCACCGTGACCCTGCTGCTCTTGCTCGAGAGTGTCTCAGAGCTGCTGCTGCAGGAGTCGGTCTTGCTCGACCTTGGCCTAAAGCTCACAGAGCTACTCCAAGTCAAGGCGTCGAATCTCCTTGAGGTTCCTGTTCCACGCTGTCGGTGACATGATGCGTGGAGGTGTGGCGTCGCCTGCCCCCTAGCAAAGCGAGGAACGGTTGCCTGCCCCCTCGTCCTCATCACTCGCCCTTGGCATCCTGAGCCCGATGTGGAAACACTCGCGAGTGGGGTCATAAGTGTCTTCATTGTCGGAGTAACCGAAGCAGTAGTCGCTCGCGGCCAAGAAGCGGCGCATAGTGTCAGGGTCGTGAAGCCCAAAAAGTCTGCTTCAGCCCACGCCTCATCCTCATCCGAGGAGTCGGCGTGGGTATGGGTTGAGGTTGTGGAGTCGAGGTCAAGGGCAAAGCGTTGGTGGCGTCCTGAGGGCTCCGCATGTGCAGAAACATAGGCAGAAGCATAGGCGGCGGCGGTATTGCCAAACCCGAAAGGGTACGGGGATGGTGTCATTGCCGGGCTTTGCTCTGCCAGAGTAGGCTCCTCAAGAGGTGGTGGGGCAGAGCTTGATGATGGGGCGTCGCCGCATGCCACCAGCCTTCTTCCCTTGCCCAGGCTTAAGTTGGACAGGTCCCCAACCAGGGACTCTGTACCAATAGCTGGGCATGGGGTACCGGCAGAGCGCGGTGCGTCTCCCTAAGCCTGTGCGCTGTTGGGGTGGTCCCGCTCGCGCTGTGCCTGGTGAGCACGGCGAGAGCGGCGGCCCGGGTGCCGCCTGCGCCTGGGCTGCCGATGCGCGGTGTCGTCCTCGATCGATGAGGCTCTGGGTGTGAGGAGTACCATATCGTACTCACATCCTAGAGACATGAACTCTAGGCTCCCGAACCAGATCACCGTGCCAAGACGCAGTGGTCATACGGGGTCTGCCATTCGAAAGTTGTTGGGACGACGAAGCTGACACGTAGTAGAGCCCCTACCTGGCGCGCCAACTGTCGGTGTTTTGGACTGGCGAGTCCTCAACCCACTAGTGAAAATGTACTACGTGCCCCTAATCTTAGATGGTGATGCAAAGAGACACAAGGTTTATACTGGTTCAGGCGATAGATGCCCTACGTCCAGTCTGGGAGATCGATCTTGTATTCCTTGCACTGAAGTGCTTGTAGTAGGGGGTTACAAGCAGGACGGGAGAGGGAGCTTGTCCTAGGTCTCTGCGTGGAGCGGTGTGGATTGCTTGAGATGTTGATCTCAGGCGGCGGGGAAGCGTGCGTGTTACAGAGTGTTGCTTGCGCGTGAGTGAGTGAGTTCGTCTATCCGTCTGTGCGTGTGCCCGTGTCTAGAAATGGCCCCGGTCACTCCCTTTTATAGTCGAAGGGGGACCGGGGTGATACATGTGTTCGCTACGCAGCGTCCTATAAGCGAAGGTGGCGTGCCCGAGCCCTGTAGCTTGCTACTGTGGCGGTATGGTCGATGGAGCGGCCCTGTCCTTGATGTGCTGAGCAACGCGCCGGTCACATCCGATCCTGTGCGACGTGGGAGCTCCAGTGATAGCTTGACGCAGGGCATGGCGGACGATGTGCCGGCTGCTATGTGCTGGTAGTGTAAAAAGCCGAGGCTCAGTTGGTGCCGAGGCTGAGCCATCGTGGGGGGCTCGGCGGGCGCAAATCCCGAGGCTGCCGAGACCCTAAAGTGGATTACCGAGGCTTGGAGGGAGCAGTTGGTCCTGTACACTGATTCCGAGGCTATAGTGACCCGGACTTGACTCCCCACGCCGCGTAGTTCCTGGAGCAGGGGTTAGGTAGCACAGTGCGGTGCGGACGTCGGTCGTGGGCACAGTACCGTGCACAGCGGCCGGTAACCCCTGCCCCGTCCTGTCCTGGACGGCATGGTGTTGATGCGACTTCCCGTCTCGTCGGCCGCTCTGCTGTGTCGAGCCGTCGTCCGGCTGATGTTGCGGGAGTGGTTGGTCGCATTAATTGCACGTGACGTTATGTCAGGGAGATCGGTCGAGGCGGAGGCGATAGGGTTGTTGCCGAGCCGGCCTCGAGCGAGGCGGAGATTCGGTAGGCCGTCCGAGGCCTTTCGAGTGGGGCCTCGAGCGAGGCGGAGATTCGGTAGGCCGTCCGAGGCCTTTCGTGCGGGGCCTCGAGCGAGGCAAAGATTCGGTAGGCCGTCCAAGGCCTTTCGTGCGAGGTCTCGAGCGAGGCGGAGATTCGGTAGGCCGTCCGAGGCCTTTCGTGCGAGGCCTCGAGCGAGGCGGAGATTCGGTAGCCTCGGACAAGGCCGGGGGTTAGCCAATAGTTGTCTCTTGGCTTTGATTTTGACAGGGTCTAAGCGATTTTTTGGTTTTCGCTTGGGGGACCCCTTTTTTTGGTACCCGATAGCCCCGTTCGCTTTGCTGAAAAAACAAGCCGAAACACTGTTTCGATTGATTTGTTGTAAGAGAAATGTTTCGACTGAAAAAGACGGATTAAAAGAGAAACGAACATGGCCTCAATCTAATCACCTCAATCGAACAAAAATAACTAGTTAGGGGTATGCCTGAATACCAAGCGCTAATTGTTCGTTGGCTAAAATTAGTTCTAACCTATCCATATAGGAGAGCTAATATGTAGGCTAACTTTTTAGCCAAAACTTCAATGGGTGGTTAGCCAAATCGCTAGTTATAAATGGGCTAAGCTAGTCCTAGCTGATCATACGAACATGTCCTTTCATCAAACAATTCATGAGTTCATCCAAAAACTTCCTCGTTGACCCAAAAGCTCAGCGAACAAAACTGGTAATAATGGTAAAACAGCCCCTTTCATAGCAGTTTTTTAAAAGCATACTCATATCACAGATCAGTAAACAGTCGATCGAGTGAGTGAAACTTCAGGAGAACAGTTGGAACCGATGCGATGGATATGGAGTGGTGTGCAACTGTACATGGACACCGTAGCTAGCTAGATAGCAGCCGCTCATTTGAAAAGACGGCCGTAACGGTGTGCCTGCGTACGTATATACACGCTATGACTACGTACCTTTTTTTTTTTGTCCCTCCTCAGAGTAGAAACAAAAAGGAAATCAGTTAGGCCACGTTCGTTTGAAGGGGAATGCTTGTCGGGAAATATTTCAGGCCGAATTCATTATGTAATTTGAATAAGCTTCAATGAACATGAACGGTTCCTGACCCAGATTCAGTTGAACCGAACGAGCCCTAAAACTAATAACGGCCTAACGCGCGCGCGGATCCAGCCGGCGAGAGCTGTACATGTGGGGTGTGCGGTACAAAATGATGCGCATAGGGAAGTAGCTATCGATCGATCGACTAGTATACATGCCGTGCATGTGCTCCTCTCGCTCTCTCGGCGTCGTTTCTACTACCTCCTCTCCCATATATAACTAGACAAAGAACGGCGGCCTCTATAGACTATTGACCTGTTGTCCATCGACTACGTCTTCCAGTCTGATCTTACGCTCTGACTCACCTCTCCATCTGCTGTGTATGCATCTCATATATATATATATATAACTGTACCTTCGTGGCTTCGTCATGCGCCACTGCGGCATGCATGCGAGTAGCAGGGCCGGCGGGCCGGCGGCCGCCGCCTCCGCCATGCATGGATTGATCAGGCTCATGCACCATGATATATATATAGTAGCTGGCACGAGCTAGAACAAGGTTCAACACAAGCGTACTGCGTCCGTGACCATCCAAAACGCCACAAGCGGGCCTCGCGCATCGGCGCATGCCACGATTACTGCCTACATATATCTATCTCTTATGAATTAATTTATTTAAAGAATGTTTTCCATGGTTATCATCATCAGTACTGGAGTCTGCCCTACTAGTTCACTCAATTTTTCATATGTATATATAGAACCAACCACAAGCGCCCTCTCTAGGCTAAGCACTCCTCTGTCTTTAGCGGGCTTTAATTGCACTCTCTCTAGTGTGTATTATATTGAAGCCATCCTAGAATTGCAGTAAGGTAGTAGTAGCAGTAATGATAATCAAATGGAAATATTTGGCATACAATTACTAACTACTGTTTTAGTATTACACGATACATATATATTTGGTCCACATATATACATCCTCATATATATTAGCATTTTTTTTTGGAAAAAAACATCATTTTTGTCTTTTCTTGTGTGAAACAAAATCCCTATATATATATATTTGAATTTAGTATATACGTACTGCAGTGCCCTTGGTCAAATTTATAACCGTCTCGCGAACGACTCATATTGATTGTACTTCCTTTTTATTTTGGTGACGTTTCTTTTGAATTATATTGAAGGCATGCTAAATCTCAATGCATAGTTTTATTTTGTTGTTCCAGGTATGTCACGTCAGTAAATAGGATTTGCTTTCATGGTTGAAACAACCTTTGACAATGCGTTGTTTTAATTTTGTCTTTCAAATGCTCTCATTGCATTTAATTATATGACACATTCAGACTTGCAAACAGAGCCCATGGGTTTCATCTAGATGAAACTCATTTCATCTCTCTCTTATTTAATTTTTTTTTGGCATGACATCAAATTTTATTTATATTTATTCATTTTTTGTTTATTTAATAAATCCATATTAAATAGTGCAGCGCCATCACTCAGTTTCTCAAATAGAACCACCCCCGGTTAAGCAAGGACTATTAATTGTACTCTTTTCTCTATGTATCTTTAGCAGTGTTTAATTGTGCACTCTACTTTGAATCAAAAGAATTCCAAACAATGCACTAGAGGTAGAGGCAACAGTAATTAAGCAAACGGAAATATTTTGGCAGTACTCTAAATGCTACTAATTTTACTCTAGTAAATCAGAGGAAGCAAATAATAGTGTACTAAAATAGCTGGGGTGAGTTTTTGGTAAGGAAAACACTTGGCTTGTGATTTTCGATGGACCGGGTAGAGTGAACCACTTGCACTAGAAGAAAAGGGAACGATTTAGTTTGACTGAAACCAAGGGTAATTGATGGCTCAAACCTGGCCAATTGGATGTGTATATCTATCATGGGTTGGCTCTTTGCACAACCAAAGAGCCTATAAACCGAATTGTTTGGCCGTTTGGGTTCAAAAAACTGATCTAACAGTCGAAAGCTCAAAATGATTGATACAGCTATGCACTTTGAAATTATGGTGCTTGTTTAAAAAATAACGGTGGCTTTCATCTTCATGGTCCATTACTGAAATATGTCAACTTCCACTGGAGCTGTATCGGGCTAATAAGTTGTCGAGATGTGCGCTATAACATTTTTTGCTTCAATAAACCTCCTCCCCTCTATGTGAAAATTTGATGATCTACCTCTCTTTGTGAATGGTGAGGGGACACTCTTCATCTAGGGGTGGTGTTTGGTTCTAGAATGTCAGCCTCACTCGGTCACTCTAAGGAAAAAAAGATTGTTACATCTATTGTTAGTAAACAAGAATTATGATGTATCTATAATTTTCAAGCCATGCTGGTAATAACTTATTTTGGATTTTTCGGTCAAAAAAATAACTTATTTTGGACTGTGATACAATGGTTTGTCAACTTACCAATTTGCACAAAGGTTAGTAATTGAGTTGTTCGGTAAAATGTCCTTGAGATGGCATAGATGCTTGTACTACCTCATTGTTGTGCATTTGTGATGGTAGATTCATGGTTGCAGAAATATTCATTTAGATTTTGATCCTGAGGATCATTCCCTTACAACTATAACCACATATATCCTTCAGGAGATTGTGTTGTAAACCATTCAAGATTTTGTAAAAAAATGGAAAGGCAAAAAACAAAAAAAAATGGTGTAGACGATCAACATCTGATCTATTCGAGGAAACTATCTTTTTCTAACAATCATACCTGTGTCTACACACACTATTTGGCATGTGATGGTGGTAGATCCATGGTTGCATCTATGTTCATCTCACAAGGGTTGTTATTGTAATTGCACATGTATGGATGTAGTTGTATTATCATGCACATACACATGGTTGCTCCACAATCATGTTAAAATTTGTTACATGATGTATCACAATAATATTGTTACAACTGTGGCTACCCTGTCAATGAGAATTAATTATAATGTTCCCAAAATTATCAAGCTATTCTAGTAATAACTTATAAGGGCCGGTGATGTATATGTACAATGCAATTTCTATGTATCGAGTTGTAGAAATGGTAATAATTGAACTGTTTTCTAAAATGTCTTTGATCTAACATAGATGGTTGTAGCTCATTGTTGTGAATGTACGATGGTAGCTTCACGGTTGCGTAATTGCTCATTAACACTTCTATGACGATGGAGGATAATTCATTACAACTATAAGAACAACTATAGTCAAGGAGCTGAGAATGCGTTGTAAACCATCTGATTTTTGCCAAAAAGTGGTTGACATCATCTGATTCTATAAACATTCTTTTCGCATTATAATGCACGTGCATACACACGTGCCGCCATGATTCTCTATCGCATGAATGTACATGAAACTGTCGTGCTCATGTGTGTTTTGTATTACATATAACCGTTGATAGTAACGTAGATCTTCGTTGAATACTAAAAAGCAATTATTTTCGGTCACTCCATGTCGAAGTAGAAGTGGTGACAATTTTGCCCCTTGAGTCTCCGTTACTACCGCCATTTTGACAAGGAGTGCGTTGCTATTGCCTCGGAAAAACATCCAATCGTGCACGTAAATTATAACGACTTTTTACCAAACCAAACCCGCACGTACCTGGAGTAACTAAACCCGCACGTGTCCTGAGTTACTTTATGGTTGCGACACCGCTGACCGCATGTGTCTAGGGTTTACATACTCCATGGTCGCAAAACTTTGGCAAGGAATAAACCCAACACAACCTAATGGGAAAGTGCATCAGCCGGTCCAGACCTGACCCCTTTCCATGCTCAGGGCTGGTTTGGCATCGGTTCTAGCTTCATCGGGCCCCACCGGCCAGCCTCGTATAGTTTATACCATAATGAATGCAGCTCTCCTAAAACTAGCAATCATCTACGTTTACTCTAACCAGATCACTCCTTGTCATCCATTATTGGCAGGTCATTAAGGCTAATACACCATTGCTAAAAATTACCACTGTTGCAATAGGTACCTGATGCAATTACCAAAAGTGTCCCTCCGGGTCCTTGGCCGTCATGTGTACCCGAGCCATGGGCATAATGGGAAAATCACTGTCCTGTCAGTTACCAATGGCGGCCTATATAAAGTGCACCGGCAGCCGATGCATCACCACCACCACAGCAGCTTCGTCCTCACGAACTCACAGGTTGAGCGAGCGAGCGAGCTCTCTGAGTGGAGAAGAGGCATGGTGACGAAGGGAGTAGGAGCGGGAGGGAGTGGGGGTGACGACGCATGGGCTAGGGCAGGGGACGGGAACGGGAATGAGAACGGGAACGGGAGTGGGAACGGGAATGCGACGGTGCAGGAGTTGCTGTGGCGTGAGCGAGAGAACAACCGGGGCCGGGAGCGCCGTCGCCGGATGATCGCGGCGAGGATCTTCACCGGGCTGCGCAAGCACGGCAACTACACCCTCCCCCGGCATTGCGACAACAACGTCGTGCTCATGGCGCTCTGCGAGGAGGCCGGTTGGACCGTGGAGGCCGACGGCACCACCTACCGCATGGTACTCATTACTCTTTCTCGCTGTTCCGATCGAGCTAATTAATGGTCGCCGCCGCCGTCTTTCCATTGTTTCGTTTCCGTTGGTTCTCGTTCTTGTCGTCGTCCTGCATTGCTTCGCTTTCCCGATCGAGCTGCGTGTGTAGTATCGTCGACAGCTGCAAGCCGATCGACCAGCTTTTCCGCTTCGTCGTCTTTTGTTTGTAGCAAAAGTCCAAAATTTGTTTTGTTTTAATTTCAGTTGCTCGTCATCTAGCTATATTAATATCGACTGTTCCATTGCCTTTCCAACAAGATTGGATGAGCTTCCTTCTCTTGTTTGTGCATCCACGGCTAGCTCTGACGAAAGCTAGCTGCTACCTACCATGCATGTCTCGTTACAGTACACCACCATGCCTGCAGATTGTGTTCGTCGTCGTTGTTCTTGATCTGTGTTATTTACATATTCCCTGCGTGGGTCTGATATGATGCTGCTGCTTCAGTCCTCGTACTGTCGACTGTAAACGGGAATAACGGATGTGCAGGGAAAGAAACTTGCTCGTTTGCTTTTACATCCCGTTCTTTTCACATTGCCATGCGATTGCACATTTTTTGCGTGCATGAATGCATGTCTATCGTTGTTCATTGATACCCTCTCGGCTCTTCGTTTTGTGTTTCTTCAGGGACCCAGTCCTCCGGCAGGTGATGATCAGCATATGGCCGACGTTGGCGGGTCGTCTGCTCCGGTGAACCCACCAGGCGGAGCTTCCTACAGCCTGACCCGGGCGTCGTCGCCCTCCGGCATCACGCTCGGCGGCGGTGGCAGCAGCGGGGCCGACCCCGTTCCGGCGTGGCTCAAGAACCTGTCCAAGCAGCTCAGCGACAACTCGTACCCCAACTTCTTCGCGAGCTCCTCCAACTCCAACGCGCCGGCGACGCCGCAGAACGGCACCCCGCCCTCGTCCCCGCCGCGCCTCCGCAAGAAGGCGCGCTACTCCTCCCCGCCGCCCGTCACCCCGCCGCCGAGCCCCGCGAGGGCCTCCAACGTGCTGCCGCCTCCGTTGGCCACGGGCGCTGGCGCCAGCAGCTACTCCTTCCAGACCTCCACCCCGCCGCTGATGAGCACCGTCACCGGCGGCCGGGCCCCCGGCCCCGACCCGGTGACCCTGATGGCGGGGTTCCAGATATCCACCGCCGCGGCCAACAAGGCACCTGCCTACAGCAGCTTCGTGGCGTCCGGCGCATCGTCGCTCGGCGCCGGGAGCTCTGCTTCTGCTTCTGCCTGGATGCTGCCGCCGCTGCCGGGACGGAGCGGCGGCGGGGAGGCCTCGTCGGTCCGTGGCCGCGGTGGCGCGCTGCTGTCCCCGCTCGGGTTCTCGTTCAGCAGGAGCGGCGGGGAGCAGGCGGGCGCAAGGGAGGAGAAGGTGATGACTGAGAAGAACGCCGACGAGGAGGAGGGCCTGGAGCTCACCCTGGGGAACGCGGAGACCCGCAAGGACCGCGCTTGAGCTCACCGAGCTGCTGCAAAGACGATGCGCGTGAGCTGATCGCAAAGACTGCTGGCGTTTAACTTTAGCCTATCTTATTACTATCAATCTTAGTATCTCATCGTAACTTTAGCCTATCTATTACTAGTTTACTACTATCCATGTAGTATCTCATCATCAGTTATCCTTTATTTCCCATCTTTGTTTTCTCTTCTTCTTCTTTTTTTCTTTGCAAGAAATGTAAAAGGAAATAGACATGTCAATGGAATTGGCAAGCAGTTGGATTAAAGCTAATGAAAAATGTCAGTTATAGGTAAGCAAATGTCTTCTGCTGTGTGTGCTTTCTTTGGCAATCATCTTTCAGTTTCCATGCATGGTTTCTTCAACTGATTTCTACGAGCAACTCTCTAGGCTGCGGAAAAGTTAAGGGCCATTTGGAATACATGAATTTCACAGTAATCATACAGAATTTCACACAAATCAATTTATTTTCACTGGACCAAAAAAATTTCTACGTTTTAAAAGGAGCCTAAATCTGCTTCTAGGGATATGTGCTCGCATCCTAAAACCATTGCATGAGGATGAATATACATAGAGGGAGACAATGGACGCACTGCAGCTATGAGGATAGGAGCACAGCCTAGGCAAAAAAAAAGAAAAAAAAAACTATTTGCAGCCTGTGCGGCTGTTTGTGTAGATCAGCTTGGTAGGATCCACTCGTGTGTGTTTGGTATAGATTTTGCACCTGCTTCGCAAAGCTATTTTCAGCTTCTCCTATCAAATTTGTTCTGATGAAGCTGGGTGAAAGTGTTTTATTTAGCTTTAATTTCTTTGTTGAAGCAAAAAATGCTATCTTCTCCTAACTTTCTCTCTGTTATCTTCACTGCGAAATCTGTTTTACCGAATGTTTTTTTAAAAATAGCTTTAGTTCACTGGTGAACCTGTTTTATATATAAAACCAAAGTAAAAAAACTACTACACAAGTGAAGCTAAGCTATACTAAGTAGCCCTATCAATTTATTCCATGGCACTGTGAATGAGATGAAAAGTTGTCCGACACTGATTCTAACTCACTGTAGTTAGCCGCAGCAGGGACAGACGCAGAAGTCAGTCCTGCTGTGTTATCTAGTCACTGTAGCAGCATGGCAGCTGTACTAGGACTAGATGGATAGAGTTGTATAAATAGTTTGTCACTACAACTTAGTAAAGAAAATTCAGATTTAACATCTCCTAAACAGGGCTCCGGCCAACGTTGGTGTCTCTGGCTGTATGTGTATGCTCTGTTCTCCCTTACTTCTTCTACCTCTAGCCATAGCTAGTGGTCAGACAACGCTTGTTCGTGGTCGGCGCAGCTAGTGTGTGCTCGGCAACACTAGCGGGTGCTCGGCAAGACTGGTGAGAGGTCGACTCACCTGAGCCGGTGATCCTGTGGGCCAACAAGTGGTATCAGAGCCGTACAATCGCCGTCGCTAGAGTAACCGCTGGCGATGATGAACGATTCGGAGATAGGCGACAACAGTGGTACTGCTGTGGCTGCCCAGCCACGAAAGGAGGTCGTTGTTTGCAAGGTGCGGGAGGTCAGCGGCACTAGTTGGCCGATGCTGACTCACACCAACTATGGAGAGTAGTCGGTGACCATGAAGGTCAAGCTCAGAGCCCGACGGCTCTGAAATGCTATTGACAAGGGCACCGAAAATTAAGAAGATGACATGTCAGTATTGGAGGCTATCCTTGCTGCTGTACCGACGGAGTACAGGGAGCCGTTGGGGGCGAAAAGCTATGCTAAGGAGGCGTGGGAGGCCATTGTGGCGATGCGCGTCGGTTCCGACCGCGCAAAGAAGGCAACGACCCAGCTTCTGAAGCAGGAGTACGCCAACCTCAAGTTCAAGGATGGTGAAACAGTGGAGGATTTCTCCCTCCGCCTACAGACGCTCATCAGCAAGCTAAAGAGCCACGGCATCACCATCGACGAAGAGGAGGCGGTCTCCAAGTACCTCCACTCCATGCCAGCAAAGTACATCCAGATCGCTCTCTCCATAGAGACGATGCTGGACTTGTCCACCCTCACCATTGAGGATGTGATAGGCCATCTGCGGATGGTGGATGAGCGAGTGGAGCAGGCGACAGCAATGAAGGACAACGACAAACTACTACTGACAGAGGAAGAGTGGGCTGCTCGGAGAAACTCCGGGGTAGCCTCCTCCAGCCGCGGTGGTGATGGCAAGCGCCGTAGCAAAGCTTCTTCGGAGAAGAAGAAGCAGGTCGACCCCAACGCCTGCCGACGCTATAGGAAGATGGGCCATTGGGCACGGGAGTGCCCAAATCGCAAGCAGGAGAAGAAGGCTCAGGCTCATCTTGCGCAAACCGATGATGAGGATGAGGCCACTATCCTAATGGCGGCGTTCTGTGCACTGCACGACGTCGAGGCCGAGGAGAAGGAAGAGGTGACAATGGTGGAAGGGTCTGGGAAGGTCCTAAAGGCTGTTGACCTCAACGAACCGCATGCCTAAGTCCACCTCAGACGTGTGGGCGGTGAGCAGGAGCAACGGTGGTATCTAGACTCTGGTGCTAGCAACCACATGATGGGCTCCAAGGCATCCTTCTCCGAGCTCGACAATGATGTTACCGGTACGGTGAAGTTTGGTGATGGCTCAAGGGTGCAACACCATCATCTTCAGGTGCCAGAATGGGGAGCACCGCACGCTAACAGAGTCAGCATCATCAGCATTGGTCAGCTGGATGAGCGTGGTAGCGAGGTACTGATCAAGGACCGAGTCCTTAGAATCGGTTGCCAAGGTAAAGAGGTCCCAGAACTGGTTGTACCTGCTCAACCTGAAGGTAGAGCAGCCGGTGTGTCTGGTGGCAAGGCACACCGAGGAGCTGTGGCTGTGGCATGCTCGGTTTGGACATCTCAGCTTTGACGCGCTTGGTTGGCTAGAGAAGATGGTCCAAGGGCTACCCTACATCAAGCACGGAGGCGAGCTATGTGATAGCTGCCTGGCCATGAAGCAGAGGAGGCTACCATTTCCAAAGGCGGCCAAGTATCGCACAGAGGAAGCTCATGAGCTCATCCACGGCGACCTCTGTGGGCCGATCATGCCATCCACAAACAGTGGTCGGTGATACTTCCTCCTGCTCGTGGATGATTGCAATCGCTACATGTGGCTACAACTCCTGATGAGCAAGGACGAAGCGGCGGCGGCGATCAAGAAGTTCAAGATGCGCACAGAGGCCGAAAGCGGCAAGAAGCTCCACATGCTGAGGACTGATCGGGGCGGCGAATTCACTTTGGTTGAGTTTGCTGCGTACTGTGCGGATCATGGTGTGATGCGACACCACACCGTGCCATACTCGCCACAACAGAATGGTGTGGTGGAGCAATGGAACCAGACAGTGGTCAGCATGGCTCGATCCATGATGAAGGCCAAAGGCATGTCGACAAGGTTCTAGGGTGAGGCGGTGACCATGACGGTGTTCATCCTCAACCGCGCTCCCACCAAGGCCCTGAAGGGCAAGACGCCATTCAAGGCTTGGCATGGACGCAAGCCGAGCGTGTCCTTCCTCTGGACATTCGGCTGCATCGGCCATGTCAGGAAGACGAAGCCAATCCTCACCAAGCTGGAGGATAGGAGCATACCGATGGTGTTCCTAGGCTACGCGGAGGGTACCAAGGCATACCGACTCTATGACCCACGTGGAGACAAGGTACTTGTCTCACACGACATCATGTTTGACGAGAAGGTGGCTTGGGACTAGAATAGTCCGAGCACGGGGGAAGCTAGCAGGTTCACCAGTACCTTCGTCGTCGAGCACCTATTCATCCATAGTGGTGGAGACGCTGGGGAAGAGGTGCCAAGCACTCTAGGAGGGGCACCGAGAACTCCAACAATAGAGTCGAGCACTCCAGGAGGAGTGCCGAGCACTACTCGAGGGATGTCGAGCACACTAGGAGTGGTGTTGGGAGGTTCTGTAGTGGTGGCGACTACTCTAGGATGGGTGCTGAGCACTCCCATAGCAGAGCCAAGGGGTCTTGCAGTGGTGTTGACCACTCCAAGACTGAGGCTCAGCACTCCTACAGTGGTGCCGAGCACTACAGGAGTTATGATGAACAATCCAGGAGTAGTGTCGAGCACTGCATCCGAGGTGCCGA